>NC_060178.1:19118957-19223957 GCF_021184085.1 Oncorhynchus gorbuscha
GTCCACACGGCAGAGTGTGTGTGTGTGTGTGTGTGTCCACACGGCAGAGTGTGTGTGTGTGTGTGTGTGTGTGTGTGTGTGTGTGTGTGTGTGTGTGTCCACACGGCAGTGTGTGTGTGTGTGTGTCCACACGGCAGTGTGTGTGTGTGTGTGTCCACACGGCAGAGTGTGTGTGTGTGTGTGTGTGTGTCCACACGGCAGAGTGTGTGTGTGTGTGTGTGTCCACACGGCAGAGTGTGTGTGTGTGTGTGTGTGTGTCCACACGGCAGAGTGTGTGTGTGTGTGTGTGTGTCCACACGGCAGAGTGTGTGTGTGTGTGTGTGTGTCCACACGGCAGAGTGTGTGTGTGTGTGTGTCCACACGGCAGAGTGTGTGTGTGTGTGTGTGTCCACACGGCAGAGTGTGTGTGTGTGTGTGTGTGTGTGTGTGTGTGTGTGTGTGTGTGTCCACACGGCAGAGTGTGTGTGTGTGTCCACACGGCAGAGTGTGTGTCTGTGTGTGTGTGTCCACACGGCAGAGTGTGTGTGTCCACACGGCAGAGTGTGTGTGTGTCCACACGGCAGAGTGTGTGTGTGTGTGTCCACACGGCAGAGTGTGTGTGTGTGTGTGTCCACACGGCAGAGTGTGTGTGTGTGTGTGTGTCCACACGGCAGAGTGTGTGTGTGTGTGTGTGTCCACACGGCAGAGTGTGTGTGTGTGTGTGTGTCCACACGGCAGAGTGTGTGTGTGTGTGTGTGTGTGTCCACACGGCAGAGTGTGTGTGTGTGTGTGTGTCCACACGGCAGAGTGTGTGTGTGTGTGTGTGTCCACACGGCAGAGTGTGTGTGTGTGTGTGTGTGTGTCCACACGGCAGAGTGTGTGTGTGTGTGTGTCCACACGGCAGAGTGTGTGTGTGTGTGTGTCCACGGCAGAGTGTGTGTGTCCACACGGCAGAGTGTGTGTCTGTGTGTGTGTGTCCACACGGCAGAGTGTGTGTGTCTGTGTGTGTGTGTCCACACGGCAGAGTGTGTGTGTGTGTGTGTGTGTGTCCACACGGCAGAGTGTGTGTGTGTGTGTGTGTGTGTGTCCACGGCAGTGTGTGTGTGTGTGTGTGTCCACGGCAGTGTGTGTGTGTGTGTGTGTCCACGGCAGTGTGTGTGTGTCCACGGCAGTGTGTGTGTGTGTGTGTGTCCACGGCAGTGTGTGTGTGTCCACGGCAGTGTGTGTGTGTGTGTCCACGGCAGTGTGTGTGTGTGTGTGTCCACGGCAGTGTGTGTGTGTGTGTGTCCACGGCAGTGTGTGTGTGTGTCCACGGCAGAGTGTGTGTGTGTGTGTGTGTCCACGGCAGAGTGTGTGTGTGTGTGTGTCCACGGCAGAGTGTGTGTGTGTGTGTGTCCACGGCAGAGTGTGTGTGTGTGTGTCCACGGCAGAGTGTGTGTGTGTGTGTGTGTCCACGGCAGAGTGTGTGTGTGTGTCCACGGCAGAGTGTGTGTGTGTGTGTCCACGGCAGAGTGTGTGTGTGTGTGTCCACGGCAGAGTGTGTGTGTGTGTGTCCACGGCAGAGTGTGTGTGTGTGTGTGTGTCCACACGGCAGAGTGTGTGTGTGTGTGTGTGTGTGTGTGTGTGTGTGTGTGTGTGTGTCCACACGGCAGAGTGTGTGTGTGTGTCCACACGGCAGAGTGTGTGTCTGTGTGTGTGTGTCCACACGGCAGAGTGTGTGTGTGTCCACACGGCAGAGTGTGTGTGTGTGTGTCCACACGGCAGAGTGTGTGTGTGTGTGTGTGTCCACACGGCAGAGTGTGTGTGTGTGTGTGTGTCCACACGGCAGAGTGTGTGTGTGTGTGTGTGTCCACACGGCAGAGTGTGTGTGTGTGTGTCCACACGGCAGAGTGTGTGTGTGTGTGTGTGTGTCCACACGGCAGAGTGTGTGTGTGTGTGTGTGTGTGTCCACACGGCAGAGTGTGTGTGTGTGTGTGTCCACGGCAGAGTGTGTGTGTCCACACGGCAGAGTGTGTGTCTGTGTGTGTGTGTCCACACGGCAGAGTGTGTGTGTGTGTGTCCACACGGCAGAGTGTGTGTGTGTGTGTGTGTCCACACGGCAGAGTGTGTGTGTGTGTGTCCACACGGCAGAGTGTGTGTGTGTGTGTGTGTGTGTCCACACGGCAGAGTGTGTGTGTGTGTGTGTGTGTGTGTGTGTCCACACGGCAGAGTGTGTGTGTGTGTGTGTGTGTCCACACGGCAGAGTGTGTGTGTGTGTGTGTCCACGGCAGAGTGTGTGTGTGTGTCCACACGGCAGAGTGTGTGTGTGTGTGTGTGTGTGTCCACACGGCAGAGTGTGTGTGTGTGTGTGTCCACGGCAGAGTGTGTGTGTGTGTCCACGGCAGAGTGTGTGTGTGTGTGTCCACACGGCAGAGTGTGTGTGTGTGTGTGTGTGTCCACACGGCAGAGTGTGTGTGTGTGTGTGTCCACGGCAGAGTGTGTGTGTGTGTCCACGGCAGAGTGTGTGTGTGTGTCCACGGCAGTGTGTGTGTGTGTGTGTGTCCACGGCAGTGTGTGTGTGTCCACGGCAGTGTGTGTGTGTGTGTCCACGGCAGTGTGTGTGTGTGTGTGTCCACGGCAGAGTGTGTGTGTGTGTCCACGGCAGAGTGTGTGTGTGTGTCCACGGCAGTGTGTGTGTGTGTGTGTGTCCACGGCAGTGTGTGTGTGTCCACGGCAGTGTGTGTGTGTGTGTCCACGGCAGTGTGTGTGTGTGTGTCCACGGCAGTGTGTGTGTGTGTGTCCACGGCAGAGTGTGTGTGTGTGTGTGTGTGTCCACGGCAGAGTGTGTGTGTGTGTGTGTCCACGGCAGAGTGTGTGTGTGTGTGTGTGTCCACGGCAGAGTGTGTGTGTGTGTGTGTGTCCACGGCAGAGTGTGTGTGTGTGTGTGTGTCCACGGCAGAGTGTGTGTGTGTGTGTGTGTCCACGGCAGAGTGTGTGTGTGTGTGTCCACGGCAGAGTGTGTGTGTGTGTGTCCACGGCAGAGTGTGTGTGTGTGTGTCCACGGCAGAGTGTGTGTGTGTGTGTGTGTGTCCACGGCAGAGTGTGTGTGTGTGTGTGTGTGTCCACGGCAGAGTGTGTGTGTGTGTGTCCACGGCAGAGTGTGTGTGTGTGTGTGTGTCCACGGCAGAGTGTGTGTGTGTGTGTGTGTGTGTCCACGGCAGAGTGTGTGTGTGTGTGTGTGTGTGTGTGTGTGTCCACGGCAGAGTGTGTGTGTGTGTGTGTGTCCACGGCAGAGTGTGTGTGTGTGTGTGTGTGTGTCCACGGCAGAGTGTGTGTGTGTGTGTGTGTGTGTGTGTGTGTGTGTGTGTGTGTCCACGGCAGAGTGTGTGTGTGTGTGTCCACGGCAGAGTGTGTGTGTGTGTGTCCACGGCAGAGTGTGTGTGTGTGTGTGTGTCCACGGCAGAGTGTGTGTGTGTGTGTGTGTGTCCACGGCAGAGTGTGTGTGTGTGTGTCCACGGCAGAGTGTGTGTGTGTGTGTGTGTGTGTGTGTGTGTCCACGGCAGAGTGTGTGTGTGTGTGTCCACGGCAGAGTGTGTGTGTGTGTGTCCACGGCAGAGTGTGTGTGTGTGTGTGTCCACGGCAGAGTGTGTGTGTGTGTGTGTCCACGGCAGAGTGTGTGTGTGTGTGTGTGTGTGTCCACGGCAGTGTGTGTGTGTGTGTCCACGGCAGTGTGTGTGTGTGTGTCCACGGCAGTGTGTGTGTGTGTGTGTGTCCACGGCAGTGTGTGTGTGTGTGTGTGTCCACGGCAGTGTGTGTGTGTGTGTGTGTGTCCACGGCAGTGTGTGTGTGTGTGTGTGTGTCCACGGCACGGCAGTGTGTGTGTGTGTGTGTGTCCACGGCAGAGTGTGTGTGTGTGTCCACGGCAGAGTGTGTGTGTGTGTCCACGGCAGAGTGTGTGTGTGTGTCCACGGCAGAGTGTGTGTGCGCGTGTCCACGGCAGAGTTTGTGAGTGTGTGTGCGCGTGTCCACGGCGGAGTGTGTGTGTGTGTGTCCACGGCAGTGTGTGTGTGTGTGTGTGTCCACGGCAGTGTGTGTGTGTGTGTGTGTCCACGGCTGTGTGTGTGTGTGTGTGTGTGTCCACGGCAGTGTGTGTGTGTGTGTGTGTGTCCACGGCAGTGTGTGTGTGTGTGTGTGTGTCCACGGCAGTGTGTGTGTGTGTGTGTGTCCACGGCAGTGTGTGTGTGTGTGTCCACGGCAGAGTGTGTGTGTGTGTCCACGGCAGAGTGTGTGTGTGTGTCCACGGCAGAGTGTGTGTGCGCGTGTCCACGGCAGAGTTTGTGAGTGTGTGTGCGCGTGTCCACGGCAGAGTGTGTGTGTGTGTGTGTGTCCACGGCAGAGTGTGTGTGTGTCCACGGCAGAGTGTGTGTGCGCGTGTCCACGGCAGAGTTTGTGAGTGTGTGTGCGCGTGTCCACGGCAGAGTGTGTGTGTGTGTGTGTCCACGGCAGAGTTTGTGTGTGTCCGCGTGTCCACGGCAGAGATTGTGTGTGTCCGCGTGTCCACGGCAGAGTTTGTGTGTGTCCACGGCGGTGTGTATGTGTGTCCACGGCGGTGTGTGCATGATGTCTCTTCCTCCAGGCGATTGGGGGATCTCGGTGTGGAGGCTAAGTCCTCTGATTAGCAGGGCCCAGGTAGGCAGAGTGGGGAGAGTAGGAGGGGGAAGCTGGGTTTAGTTGGGGCTCACCACACCGGTCCATTCATCCCTTTCCAGCCCATGCCTCAGGGCAGCGCTACCACACAGCATCTAACCAGTTCCAGTCAGGGTTCCAGTCATCGGATACCGACGTTTCCCAATGTCCTCTACTTTCTCTCTCTCCCAATATCACCACTCTCCTCTCTTTCCCCTATTCCCTTCCATACTACTCTGTCGAGACGTCTGGTTTCACAGCACCTCAGAGCGGGACTTGAATGGCAGTCTATGGCAGGAGCGGCCAAAACAGCGGGCAGTTTTAATTGGCTGATCTCTGTCCATCAGCATCTAGCATCTCCCCCTCTTTGTGGTTTTCAGTGCACGAGAATCACAAGTAATGTGCCAAATAAGGAAGTGATTTTGGGAAATTGGAAAGTATGCATGTAAAAAATAGTTTTCATATATAAACTTTATATGCCTGAGTTCAGAATCAATTGTGCTTTCCAAAAACAATATGGTCGCTGTGATAGTGACTATTTTTGCAATTTTTTAAAGTCCGATTTAATACAGCTGGAGCAAGCTTGATCCCTCTCCCACCTCGATTTTAACCACACCCTATTCGATCCCACTTTGAGGCATAGTGTTACCAGGCTCTTTGCGCCAGCAATTGGAGCCTGGGTTCGAGGTTACACATGCCCTAATCAGCTATCAACTACCAGATCTCTTTTTATCCTCCCTCAGTGACTTATCAAAAGATACACTGTTTCACTCCAACTGTGAATCTTGCTCCTATATCAAACGACACTGCCCGGTCTGCTAGCAGTCTACTTCCTTGTTTGTGACTTTCAGGATGTTATCAAAGGCCTTGAGATGACCAGGATCCCTCGCCCACTTCCAGCTAAGGAGAAACCCGGAGACATGACAGGGTAATTCAGAAGGCTGGATTGTGGCTTTAGACTGGACTCTGGTTCCCCTCGCCAGGGTTCTGTACTCTATGTCCCGTGTGTGTCTCTCGCTTTAAAAAGCCCCTGCGTCTAGATAAAACAATGACAGTAAACTTCTCTTCTTACTGATAACCACACTTTATCTAAAAGTAGGCGGCACTCATTCCATTCACCCTCTCTCAATTCAATTCAAGGGCTTTATTGGCAGGGGAAACATATGTTGTGACATTGCCAAAGCAAGTGAAGTAGATAATAAACAAAAGTGGAATAAACAATCGAAATGAACAGTAACAGTATCTCTCGTTCTGTCCTGAAATGCAAGGAGGTTGTATTGTGTGTAATCAGTAGCGGCTCTGTTTTCCCGGTCGGGCCCAGTGGAGAGGAGTGATTGCAGTGGGGCTGCCTGCCTGCCTTGCTGCCTGGTGTTTATCTGCTGACTGTCATTTCCATTAAGCATGCTGTCTTCACCAGCCTGTCTCCCCTCTCCTCTCCTGGCTGTGCCTGGGCTCAGCTCTGGGCTCACATAAATGCTTACCCACAACTACAGGGGAGATTTCAGAGGAGGATGTTGGTCATTCCTGTGGCTTATTTTCCTCAAATGTTTTTTTTTTTTTGAGTGTGGAAGTTGTTGACTCTCGTGTTTTTGTTGAGCGAGTGTGTGGAAGTTGTTGACTCTCGTGTTTTTGTTGAGCGAGTGTGTGGAAGTTGTTGACTCTCGTGTTTTTGTTGAGCGAGTGTGTGGAAGTTGTTGACTCTCGTGTTTTTGTTGAGTGAGTGTGTGGAAGTTGTTGACTCTCGTGTTTTTGTTGAGCTAGTGTGTGGAAGTTGTTGACTCTCGTGTTTTTGTTGAGCTAGTGTGTGGAAGTTGTTGACTCGTGTTTTTGTTGAGCTAGTGTGTGGAAGTTGTTGACTCTCGTGTTTTTGTTGAGCTAGTGTGTGGAAGTTGTTGACTCGTGTTTTTGTTGAGCTAGTGTGTGGAAGTTGTTGACTCTCGTGTTTTTGTTGAGCTAGTGTGTGGAAGTTGTTGACTCGTGTTTTTGTTGAGCTAGTGTGTGGAAGTTGTTGACTCTCGTGTTTTTGTTGAGCTAGTGTGTGGAAGTTGTTGACTCGTGTTTTTGTTGAGCTAGTGTGTGGAAGTTGTTGACTCGTGTTTTTGTTGAGCTAGTGTGTGGAAGTTGTTGACTCGTGTTTTTGTTGAGCGAGTGTGTGGAAGTTGTTGACTCTCGTGTTTTTGTTGAGCGAGTGTGTGGAAGTTGTTGACTCTCGTGTTTTTGTTGAGCGAGTGTGTGGAAGTTGTTGACTCTCGTGTTTTTGTTGAGCTAGTGTGTGGAAGTTGTTGACTCGTGTTTTTGTTGAGCTAGTGTGTGGAAGTTGTTGACTCTCGTGTTTTTGTTGAGCTAGTGTGTGGAAGTTGTTGACTCGTGTTTTTGTTGAGCTAGTGTGTGGAAGTTGTTGACTCTCGTGTTTTTGTTGAGCGAGTGTGTGGAAGTTGTTGACTCTCGTGTTTTTGTTGCGCGAGTGTGTGGAAGTTGTGTTATTGTGCTTTTGTTGTACGAGTGTGTGGAAGTTGTGTTATTGTGCTTTTGTTGCGCGAGTGTGTGGAAGTTGTGTTATTGTGTTTTTGTTGAGCGAGGTTGTGGTATTGTTGAGCGAGGTTGTGGTATTGTTGAGCGAGGTTGTGGTATTGTTGAGCGAGGTTGTGGTATTGTTGAGCGAGGTTGTGGTATTGTTGAGCGAGGTTGTGGTATTGTTGAGCGAGAGTGTGGTATTGTTGAGCGAGGTTGTGGCATTGTTGAGCGAGGTTGTGGCATTGTTGAGCGAGGTTGTGGCATTGTTGAGCGAGGTTGTGGCATTATGTTTTTGTTGAGTGAGTGGGTGGAAGTTGTGGTATTGTCTCTGTTGATGTAACTTCTCACAACATTTGTCAGGGAAAGAGTGATGGAATCACTAGAGCCTACATTCAACCCTTCCTGTCCTTTGTGGGAAATGTGTCCTCTTGCTCAATCAATTACAAATGATTGAAATTTACTACAAAAAGCCAACTAAGGATAATCTTGTATGCAAATTGGGTTCATGCTGTTTTGTTTTGTTCTCACATTTTGTTAAACTTCCCTGGACAGTATATCAGTGCCTAAAATACAGGTTCACAGGAATAGTAGTGTCTGTTTTATAAACGTAGCAACAGCCTTCTAAAGGGCATGGCAGTGCCTCCCGTTTTCAAGGTCTGTTTAGTGGAATAATTAGCTCTTTAATTAACAAAATCAGTTTAGAATATTAGAACCTCTTTATCTGCAGTCATGTCACACACAAATACAATTATGACTGATTGTGGGCTGCTATTGTCAACTTGCTCATAATCATTTGTTACTTTTGGCTTATAAATCACCCTATTTTCCCCACTAGCCCTCCCCCAACACAATACATACCCCTTCTCATTCCCCCCTGTTACTGTTTTTATTAATGAGTGGCGTTGAGACCCACAGCATGGGTTTGGAGTGCTGCTGGTATATTGAACAGCCTGTTCCTGGTCTGTGTTGCTGTGAGAGAGCCCCAGGGGCTTCGTATCAGTCTCTAGTCCCTCTCATCCCAGTCCAGACACGCTCTGACTGACTCTGGAATGACAAACATCTCCATGGCGCTCGCTCAAACCTGAGTAGGCCCTGGCATCTAAACACACACACACACACACACACACACACACACACACACACACACACACACACACACACACACACACACACACACACACACACACACACACACACACACACACACACACACACACACACACACACACACACACACACACACACTCGGCTCTCATGTGTATCCCAGAGTGTGGGCTGTGGTAATGATACGGTTCTTCTGGCCCTCTCTCTCTTCTCTGAGCAGAGTTCAGAGGCGTTAGATCCGTTTCACAGCCCTGTGTGTGACAGAGAGAGCTCTTACCTGAAGGTGTGCAATCAATCCACAGTGGGAGACACTGTGATCTCATAGTGCCACAAGCAGAATCCCTCTTGGTTTGAAAAAGGATTATCTTGTGTTGGCTGTTTTTCTTTTAGCTCCATCTCATACCAGCCTGAGTTTAGAATGTTAAAGAACATTCACAATCATGATGTTTTCATGTCCTATCTTTGGGAGAATTACTCACCCTCTCAAACATTCTGGACCTGGCGTCTGGTTGGATGCCAATTATTATTGCATTGTTTACATTGGTTGTCCAGAGTGGGAAAGGTTGCAGAGGAACCAATTACAGAGGTAGGCTTGCTCACAGAGCATAGCGCGGCCAGCGGTTTGATGGCTATTGACTGAGCTATAGTCACAACTGGGTTGTTATTGTTGGTGCGGGGCGACTCTTGGCATGTGCCATAAGACCAGCACGGTTGGTTGTCCTCCCAAACCGGTTGAAGGCTGTTCAGAGCAGGCAGAAGGTGGGAACTGATGCTCCATACAGAAACGCTGACAGCCGGGGAGTTACAAGCCAGGAGACTCTCGCAATACAACCTATGAAAAGAAAATCTGACTTAATGCCCAATGTGAACATTTTCACAATTTGTATGGTAATCAGTGTAAATTATATTTATGTTAATTAGGGTTGACCCATTTAGTCGACTGGTCGAATGTTTGGTCGATAGGCTGTTGGTCGACCAATTATATATTTTTGTTGAGCAGTGGCAAATATATAAAAATAATTTGTCTGATTGTCTCAGCGGACTAATCCATTTGAGGCCACTGGGAAGGCACACCAGTATCACGTTTACCTTTAATTTACATAGTTTCTAATCTACAATGTTTGTTTGGTTACTGTAGTTTCTATTAACAAATTCAATATATTATTATTAGTCTTTTACAGTTGTCACAGTAGGAGTGGACTTGTTTACACAACCTAGGCTACACTTCTGAGAAAGTGATGGTTTATTTCATTCCATTTATGAGTTGTCAATTTATTAATTGTCTTTTGTTTGGAGCACTCTTGATTAAGGACACGCACCTGATTTAAGCAATGATGTAGCACTAGGCTACCTGACCTGCTCACAAATGTAGGCCTATACATGTGCCCATTTGGGGATCTGATACCATTTCAGACTCTCTTAACTCACCATCACTATGGAGCTTTTCAAAGTAATTTTTTTTGCCTCAAAGAGCAAGTAAACAATGTCTGTTTTTACATCATTTCAGAATAACAATAGTTCCTCAATGTAGCCTATTTGAAAAATCTTTCCAGCTCTCTCCCTTTCGATAACCACTCAGAATGAAAGGGGAAAAAAATGTCATGCTCTGATCCGGTGGAAATGACATAAAATAGGCCTACGTGATTACTTCTTATCCCTTGCGCAAATTGCCTACAGCTGTGTATGTTTGTCAGGAGCTCACTGGCTCAGGAAACTCTGGGGGCCAAGAATATTTTATACAATGTTGCAAGTTTGCAAGCACCAGCTTTGGGCTGGACCAAGTTAATAGTTGATGCAACGTTTATCAAGTTACTTGCAGATAGGCCATGCTTAACCAATGTGATTTTATAGGATTTTTATTTGTATCGGGATATTTTCTACCTGCAGGCTGCAATGTTTTTATTTGTTGGCTTTATGTAGGCTACTTTTACAATGGCAAAATAAGTTACTTTTAGATTTGTCATTTTCATGTAGAATTGTGATTAACCACATGACATTAATTTTGAGATATGAAGACTTTATTATAAATGATGTACATATGAAAATCAGAACTTTATTATAAATGATGTACATATGAAAATCAGAACTTTATTATAAATGATGTACATATGAAAATCAGAACTTTATTATAAATGATGTACATATGAAAATCAGAACTTTATTATAAATGATGTACATATGAAAATCAGAACTTTATTTTAAATGATGTACATATGAAAATCAGAACTTTATTATAAATGATGTACATATGAAAATCAGAACTTTATTATAAATGATGTACATATGAAAATCAGAACTTTATTATAAATGATGTACATATGAAAATCAGAACTTTATTATAAATGATGTACATATGAAAATCAGAACTTTATTATAAATGATGTACATATGAAAATCAGAACTTTATTATAAATGATGTGCATATGAAAATCAGAACTTTATTATAAATGATGTGCATATGAAAATCAGAACTTTATTATAAATGATGTACATATGAAAATCAGAACTTTATTATAAATGATGTACATATGAAAATCAGAACTTTATTATAAATTATGTGCATATGAAAATCAGAACTTTATTATAAATGATGTGCATATGAAAATCAGAACTTTATTATAAATGATGTACATATGAAAATCAGAACTTTATTATAAATGATGTACATATGAAAATCAGAACTTTATTATAAATGATGTACATATGAAAATCAGAACTTTATTATAAATGATGTGCATATGAAAATCAGAACTTTATTATAAATGATGTACATATGAAAATCAGAACTTTATTATAAATGATGTGCATATGAAAATCAGAACTTTATTATAAATGATGTGCATATAAATGAAAATCAGAACTTTATTATAAATGATGTACATATGAAAATCAGAACTTTATTATAAATGATGTACATATGAAAATCAGAACTTTATTATAAATGATGTACATATGAAAATCAGAACTTTATTATAAATGATGTGCATATGAAAATCAGAACTTTATTATAAATGATGTGCATATGAAAATCAGAACTTTATTATAAATGACATTGAAAATCAGAACTTTATTATAAAATGATGTACATATGAAAATCAGAACTTTATTATAAATGATGTGCATAAAATCAGAACTTTATTATAAATGATGTGCATATGAAAATCAGAACTTTATTATAAAACTTTATTATAAATGATGTGCATATGAAAATCAGAACTTTATTATAAATGATGTACATATGAAAATCAGAACTTTATTATAAATGAACATATGAAAATCAGAACTTTATTATAAATGATGTGCATATGAAAATCAGAACTTTATTATAAATGATGTGCATATGAAAATCAGAACTTTATTATAAATGATGTGCATATGAAAATCAGAACTTTATTATAAATGATGTGCATATGAAAATCAGAACTTTATTATAAAATGATGAAAATCAGAACTTTATTATAAATGTGCATATGAAAATCAGAACTTTATTATAAATGATGTGCATATGAAAATCAGAACTTTATTATAAATGATGTGCATATGAAAATCAGAACTTTATTATAAATGATGTGCATATGAAAATCAGAACTTTATTATAAATGATGTGCATATGAAAATCAGAACTTTATTATAAATGATGTGCATATGAAAATCAGAACTTTATTATAAATGATGTGCATATGAAAATCAGAACTTTATTATAAATGATGTGCATATGAAAATCAGAACTTTATTATAAATGATGTGCATATGAAAATCAGAACTTTATTATAAATGATGTACATATGAAAATCAGAACTTTATTATAAATGATGTGCATATGAAAATCAGAACTTTATTATAAATGATGTACATATGAAAATCAGAACTTTATTATAAATGATGTACATATGAAAATCAGAACTTTATTATAAATGATGAAAATCAGAACTTTATTGCATATGAAAATCAGAACTTTATTATAAATGATGTACATATGAAAATCAGAACTTTATTATAAATGATGTACATATGAAAATCAGAACTTTATTATAAATGATGTGCATATGAAAATCAGAACTTTATTATAAATGATGTGCATATGAAAATCAGAACTTTATTATAAATGATGTGCATATGAAAATCAGAACTTTATTATAAATGATGTGCATATGAAAATCAGAACTTTATTATAAATGATGTGCATATGAAAATCAGAACTTTATTATAAATGATGTGCATATGAAAATCAGAACTTTATTATAAATGATGAAAATCAGAACTTTATTATAAAATCAGAAAATCAGAACTTTATTATAAATGATGTACATATGAAAATCAGAACTTTATTATAAATGATGTGCATATGAAAATCAGAACTTTATTATAAAATGATGAAAATCAGAACTTTATTATAAATGATGTACATATGAAAATCAGAACTTTATTATAAATGACATATGAAAATCAGAACTTTATTATAAATGATGTACATATGAAAATCAGAACTTTATTATAAATGATGTGCATATGAAAATCAGAACTTTATTATAAATGATGTACATATGAAAATCAGAACTTTATTATAAATGATGTGCATATGAAAATCAGAACTTTATTATAAATGATGTACATATGAAAATCAGAACTTTATTATAAATGATGTACATATGAAAATCAGAACTTTATTATAAATGATGTACATATGAAAATCAGAACTTTATTATAAATGATGTACATATGAAAATCAGAACTTTATTATAAATGATGTACATATGAAAATCAGAACTTTATTATAAATGATGTGCATATGAAAATCAGAACTTTATTATAAATGATGTGCATATGAAAATCAGAACTTGCACGCAGATCTGCAGAAATGGTACGATATCTTGGCACTCCAAATGGAAACGGTTGCCAACCGCTGGTGTAGCCTATTTACTGGCAACTTCAGGAGCATAATGGCAGAATCTGCAAAAGCCAGCGGGAGGAGGAGGGTTGGAAACAGGTCTGTTTCTTCTGGTTAGGCTATATTTATCTCTGGCTCACTCTTTAGTCATTTGTTTGTCTTCATTTTTAAATCGCAGTGCTTAAAGCATCAGTCAAGCTCAGTAAACCTACATATAGGGTGTGTTTATATATGGAAAAATACCTGTTTAAAAATGTTGACCAATTGATTGGTCGACCAAGACCGAAACAGTCCGAAACAGTCCCGTATGGTGCAAACACTGAAACGGAAAACAACTACCCACAACCCATAGTGGGAAAACAGGCTGCCTAAGTATGGTTCTCAATCAGAGACCACGATTGACAGCTGCCTCTGATTGGAAACCATACCAGGCCAAACACCTAGAAATATAACACACATAACCAAAGCATAGAATGCCCACCCCAACTCACGCCCTGTCCAAACTAAAATGGAGACATAAAAAAGGAACTAAGGTCAGGACGTGACAATAGTTGTCCTGTGGTATGAGTTATGACTAGAAATTAAAACTCCAACATTAGTGATCTTGATGCGCCACAAACCGTATTTAACCAATGTTTTGCTCTCATTAGACCTTCATCAGGGTTTTTCCAGAGTTGTGAAGGTTCCGTCTCTCTGAGGAGAGTTGTGAAGGTTCCGTCTCTCTGAGGAGAGTTGTGAAGGTTCCGTCTCTCTGAGGAGAGTTGTGAAGGTTCCGTCTCTCTGAGGAGAGTTGTGAAGGTTCCGTCTCTCTGAGGAGAGTTGTGAAGGTTCCGTCTCTCTGAGGAGAGTTGTGAAGGTTCCGTCTCTCTGAGGAGAGTTGTGAAGGTTCATCCTCCCTGTCTGAGGAGAATCAGTGTCCCAATGTCACTGATCATGTGACTGAGTCCTATAGATGATGTGGATCTTGTGTTTACTATTTATTTAATTATTATTTTTTAACTGCATTGTTGGGAGGGGCTTGTAAGCAAGCATTTAATGGTAAAGTCTACACCAGTTGTATTCGCCACGTGACGAATAAAAATGGATTTGATGTGGTTAGGGACCATTAGTCAGTGATCTGTCTGTTTACTGTGCTGGGAGTTCTGATGGCACAAGGCAATTGTTCATTGATGTAGGTTTTTCTGTCCTTGAGTATTAACCAACCCACATACAACACTATATAGTATAAACAAAAGTATGTGGACACCCCTTCAAATGAGTGGATTCGGCTATTTCAGCCACACCTGTTCCTGAGAGGTGTATAAAATCGAGCATTCAGCCATGCAATCTCCATAGACAAACATCGGCAGTAGAATGGCCTTAAGAGCTCAGTGACTTTCAATGTGGCACCATCACAGGATACCACCTTTCCAACAAGTCAGTTCGTCAAATTTCTGCCATGTTAGAGCTGCCCTGGTCAACTGTAAGTGCTGTTATTGTGAAGTGGAAACGTCTAGGAGCAACAACGAGGGCTGAAGAACACAGCGCGTAAAAAAACACTGAGTTCCAAACTGCCTCTGGAAGCAACAACAGCACAAGAACAGTTCTTTGGTAGCGTCATGAAATGGGTTTCCATTGCCGAGAAGCCGCGCACAAGCCTAAGATCACCATGCACAATTCCAAGCGCCAGCTGAAGTGGTGTAAAGCTTGCCGCAATTGGACTCCTGAGTAATGGAAACGCATTCTCTGGAGTGATGAATCACGCTTCACCATTTGGCAGTCCGATGGACAAATCTGAGTTTTGCGGATACCAGGAGAACGCTACCTGCCCTAATGCATAGTGTAAAGCTTGGTTTGAGGAGGAATAGTTGTCTGGGGTGGTTTTTCATGGTTCTGGCTAGGCCCCTTAGTTCCAGTGAAGGGAAATCTTAACGCCACAGCATACAATGAGATTCGAGACAATTCTGTACGTCCAACTTTGTAGCAAAAGTTTGGGGAAGGCCCTTTCCTGTTTCAGCATGTCAATGCCCCCGTGCACAAATCAAGGTCCGTATAAAAATGGTTTGTCGAGATTGGTGTGGAAGAACTTGACTGGCCTGCACAGAGCCCTGACCTCAACCCCATCGAACACCTTAGGGATTAATTGGAACACTGACTCCGAACCAGGCCTAATCGCCCAACATCTGTGCCCAACCTCATTAATGTTCTTATGGCCAATTTGTAAGTCGCTCTGGATAAGAGCGTCTGCTAAATGACTTAAATGTAAATGTAAATGGAAGTAAGTCCCACATCTAGTAGAAAGCCTTCCCAGAATAGTGAAGGTTGTTATAGCAGCAAAGGGGGGACCAACTCCATATTAATGCCCATAATTTTGGAATGAGATGTTCGACACGCACGCTTTTGGTCATGTAGTGTATCATGCATTTCAAGGGAAACATTTGTTGTCTGATTTTCTCGTCGGTATGTTCCTCAATAATATTGGGCCGTGAGTCCTAATCAGGTAACTAAGGAATGCGACTCAGTGATTTTCCCAGAGTCCCGCCACATCGACCGTGGATAAAAAACAAATTGTATGCATGCTTGCTCTCGGCCCTTCAGTTTGTTAGGCCTGACTGTATCCAATCAGAGAGGCTGCGTTGGTTATCTGAGAAGTTGAATGAAACAGCTTTCCTATAGCGTCTCTTAGCCTGGCTCACATAAAGTCCTCCTTGGTCTTTTGAGAATGTCATGTCATGTTCCTCCTACCGTGTCAGACATTGGCTATGTCCCAAATGGCTCCCTAGTCCCTATTTAGTGCACTACTTTCGATTAGGGCCCATAGGGCTCTGGTTAAAATTGGGGACGAGGTTACCATTTCAGACGCAGACAGTCTCTCCACTCTAATGGCCCTGGCCTTGATCCAGTGTTATCCATGTCTGAACCTAGCTGCCTGGGCCAGGGGCCACAGAGAACAAGCAGTCTTACCTGGATCAGCCCAGCACACACAGCTGCACAACTAGCCTCCACAATGTGTAAGGCATTTTGGGATTACACTACGAGCTGTTTTCAAAGGGCCAAGGCCAGAAACAGTCAGCTTTGCTCGCTCAGCTGGCACTTGCACTAATGTAGCACCAAAGCTTTATGAGGAAAGCAGTTTAGCAACAGAGGGGATTTCACTTCACAAACTAGCCATGGAAATGTCTTTTCCTCCTGTCCCTGTTCTGGCTCAGCTCGCACTCTTTGACTCGGTACTGGTTTTGAGATCAAGCACACGTACACCTGCTGTCAGTGTAGTGGCCGGCCCGGCAGTCATGCCCTAATCTGTGGTGTCACCCACTTCCTACTTCATGTCCATGGCCCTCCATTTCTGGCCACCAGCCCCCTTGACCCGCGTCACTGTGATATCACTGTCATATGGGCTAATCTGTTTGTTCCAAGGGCATTAACCTATTAGGGATGGATGGGTGCTTTGTCATCCAGCCCTGGTGTGTGTGTGTGTGTGTGTGTGTGTGTGTGTGTGTGTGTGTGTGTGTGTGTGTGTGTGTGTGTGTGTGTGTGTGTGTGTGTGTGTGTGTGTGTGTGTGTGTGTGTGTGTGTGTGTGTGTGTGTGTGTGTGTGTGTGTGTGTGTGTGTGTGTGTGTGTGTACAGCTAAATGAAGATAAAAAAAAGTGTGAATGAGCCTCAGGCCACACCATATTACCACTATCCAATCTCATCTCTAGTTAACAGAGTTTATAGACTAGGCTTTACTTCACACCATCAGTTGCTGAACGTTTGCTGCTCATAGGTTGGAAATGGAATTGTGGATAAAAAACGAACAGTTCCCTCTAATTGTTCATGGTGAGTGGAGAAATGAGTGAGGAGGAGGAAGAGATGTCTATTGTACAGCTACAGTCTCTCATACAATTTCAGTGAAGCGAAAGAACAAAAGGATGAACCGGTCTGCCATGAATGATTAATTGGTTGCTGTTAGCGGTAACAGTCATCATCATCACCTGCTCTCAAAAGGTAGTGAATAAAAAAAGAACCTACTCTGCTCTTGCCTAGTGCAAGGATAACGAGACAACAGGGGAAGGACTGTTCACTTCCTCTGGCGAAGGATTTGAACAGAAATGTGCCAAGAGCGAGTTGATGCCAAGAGACTGTTTTGTTTTTACCTGAGCTAGTTGGGCCAGGACATAGTTGGCGGCCGGTGTGTGTATGCATGAGTTAACGTGTGTGTGTGTGTGTGTGTGTGTGTGTGTGTGTGTGTGTGTGTGTGTGTGTGTGTGTGTGTGTGTGTGTGTGTGTGTGTGTGTGTGTGTGTGTGTGTGTGTGTGTGTGTGTGTGTGTGTGTGTGTGTGTGTGTGTGTGTGTGCGCGCATTGCATTGCGCTGCCCAGACACATCTGCTGCTGTTTGGTTCTTTAATTAGTTTTGACTGGCGTAGGGACTGCTGTGAAATCTCTGGTGTTTGATAATAACAGCCAGACAACATTCATCCACCTGCAAATGCAGCAGAGGAGAGGACACTTGTTTAACCAAACGCCCTAACACCATTATGCACTCTTAGAAAAATGGGTTCCAAAAGGGTTCTTTGGCTGTCCCCATAGGAGAACCCTTTTTGGTTCCAGGTAGAACCGTCAGTGGAAAGGGTTCTACATGGAACCCAAAATAATTATTCAAATGGTTCCCCTATGGGGACAGCTGAAGAACCATTTTAGATGGCACCTTTTTTTTAAAGAGTGCAGACTGAACCTCTTGTTTCCAAACATGGGCCAGACAAACTCTTCCACACTGAGGTGTGCTCAAACAGGAATCCGCTCAGATTCTGGCTTCTTCTCTCAGCCTTGCCATACTCTCTCCTTTTCTCCTCTTCTTTCTCGTCATATGTGATGCACCCGACCCAAATTCCCACATTCTCTGAGCACAGACAAGGAGTGTGTCCTAAATGGCACCCTAAACCCCACATAGTGCACTATTTTTAACGGTCAAAAATAGTACACCATGTAGGGAATAGAGTGCTATTTGGAATACATACAGAGTTTTCTTTCCTGGATGTCGTCCCTGTACTGTTTCATCAGATCAATCTCAGTGAAAACTCTCCCTGGGAAGGTTTTCACTGACTCTTCTCCTCGGTTGTCTTCTCAATCAGAATCAGTAACAGCCCTACCGAGGGAGGCCAATCAGAATCAGTAACAGCCCTACCGAGGGAGGCCAATCAGTAACAGCCCTACCGAGGGAGGCCAATCAGAATCAGTAACAGCCCTACCGAGGGAGGCCAATCAGAATCAGTAACAGCCCTACCGAGGGAGGCCAATCAGAATCAGTAACAGCCCTACCGAGGGAGGCCAATCAGAATCAGGAACAGCCCTACCGAGGGAGGCCAATCAGAATCAGGAACAGCCCTACCGAGGGAGGCCAATCAGAATCAGGAACAGCCCTACCGAGGGAGGCCAATCAGAATCAGGAACAGCCCTACCGAGGGAGGCCAATCAGGAACAGCCCTACCGAGGGAGGCCAATCAGGAACAGCCCTACCGAGGGAGGCCAATCAGGAACAGCCCTACCGAGGGAGGCCAATCAGGAACAGCCCTACCGAGGGAGGCCAATCAGGAACAGCCCTACCGAGGGAGGCCAATCAGGAACAGCCCTACCGAGGGAGGCCAATCAGGAACAGCCCTACCGAGGGAGGCTTCACGGTCTCCCCTGACAAGACGGGTTTATAATCGGCCCACAGATTTCTGCTGCTGATCCGATATGAGCCGACAGACACCCTCTCCCCCCCCTCCTCCTTCTCTCTATCCCTCCATCCCTATAGGTCTGTGGCTGTTACCTGACTAGGCTCATTTGTCAACCTCCCCCTTCTTGCCCAGCCACCTGACTCCCCCATCCCTGCATCTGGGCCATCGGAGCAGAAGACGCCGGCTGCCATGTGGCTGAGTCTGGAGAGAGGCTGAGCTGAGCTGAACTGAACAGGATTCAGGATTATTATTGCTGCCTGGGGGGCCCTGTCAATGTCTCAGCAACACCCTGTCCACCCCCCCCCCTCTATCTGTCCATACTCCCCCCATGGCATGGCTCCTGTGACAGTCTCACCACAGCCCAGCCCACCCCACCCTAACCCCTAACCCACCCCACCCCAACCCCACAGACCGTATTCTCTAATGGGAATCTTTGCTCCAGCCGTTGCCCTTTGTGTGTAGGGGCATAAAAGCATGTAAACCTATAGTAAGCATAGCCCCATTGTGCAAGCTAAAGGAATGCTTAGGTGGTTTGTGTTTGTTAACCAGATTCCCTATCCAGTACTGCAGCAGACTGCGCTCAGCATGCTTAGCACAATGCTAACTGTCCATATCCCTCATCTAATTACATAACAAATTCCAATTTTGGGTGATTGGCTCCCTCTCTCCACTCAGTGGAGGAGATTGCAGAGATTTGGGGAGGCTTGACCAGATTAAATACATGGCTGCTGAAATAATAGCTCTCTGCCAATATCCCATTTGTGTTCTCATTGTTGCCTGAAATTCCTCTTGTTTTCCCCCGTCCCTTTGTTTGCTCTGCCTTTCCAGTTGGTATCTGGCCGGTGATTGATAAGCATGAATCCTTGACGTGGCGAGCGAGAGAACCTGGCGATGGTGGCCGTGTGTGTGTGTGTGTGTGTGTGTGTGTGTGTGTGTGTGTGTGTGTGTGTGTGTGTGTGTGTGTGTGTGTGTGTGTGTGTGTGGGGGACTGGTTTTGGAGAGGAGATGGGATGCTGCTCCTGTCATTGTTTATCTACCTTGCAACTTCCAGATGGCGCTCAGCATAAAAAATCCACTTCCTGACGCTCTCTTTCCCCTCGTTACCATCTCTTTCCCTTGGCTCTCAGGAGTATGGACTTGTTTTCAGGGCCAGAACACAAGGCGACGTACAGATTGGGATTGGGGCACTTCCGGAATGTGAGTGTGTGAGAGGAAGAGTGTGTGATTGTGTGTGAGGGAGAGTGTGTCTTTTATGCATGTAACTGCCACACGTTGTGTGGGTGTATGAACAGTTGTGAATGTGTGGGCATTTGTGTGTCTCTGCACACATCTGTGTATGTACTCTCTGTGTGAGCATATAAGCACTCAGCACTGCCACATTCTTTTCGAGGTCATTGGATCACAAAATCTTGTCTTGCGCTCCAATCGAGTTGCCTGGTTCGTCCTTTGGCTGGGATTGATGGACAGTCAATTCCAGAGTGCGAGGTAATCACACGGTGTTAGCCGCCACCGATCCAAACTCTTATCTGGCTCTCCCTCTGCCAGCACATCGTAAATGACCACAGGGACTTGCAGCATTGTTCTGTTGTCCCTTTTCTACGTTCCTCTCTCCTCCATCCTCCAGGGAAGTTGTGTTGGTGCTGAAAACAGACACCATGGTACATCAGTGGATGTTCCCTCCATATGTTTTTAAATGAATACCATTAGGATAATTAGGTACCTTTTCTATCCTCTCTCTGCAGGCCTTTTAGTGGTACAGTATTATATTATTGAACCTAGACAGTGGTGTATTAACACAGAGTGGGCCTTGTTAAAGCATCTCTTTTGTTCTGTGCTTGTCTGATGGCTTTGGCTGATGTCTGATGGACTCTGTCTGAGGAGGTTACATTGTTCCTCAGTGAGGACTGGGCTAATTGTGTCCTAATGGGGGCTGTTAGCCTTTTACTGTAGGAGACGAGTGGTAAAAGCCGTCAGTCTCTGGGCTCAGCCACATTAACCGCTTCCTGTATGGCTGATTATCCTGTCTGGGTAATGTACCCAGCTATCCGTACCCGTGCAAATGGAGGAACCTGCTGCTAGGCTCTCAAATAATATATATTTTTTTAGTTATAACAACTCTTTACAGTAGACAGACGGTAGACACATGCACGTACACATGCACGCACGCAAACACACACACACAATCACAAACCCTTAGACAGACAGACAGTACACGCGTGCACGCACCCTCGTACACACTTAAATACACACCCTCTCCAATAGACAAACAGACAGACAGTAGACACCCACACAAACACATACATATATACACACACACACACACACACACACACACACACACACACACACACACACACACACACACACACACACACACACACACACACACACACACACACACACACACACACACACACAGAGCACATTCTGGAGAGCCAATTCAGTAACAAGAGCGTAGCATGGTGTTGGGCCAATTATATCAGATTAGATCCTATATAAATCCTCTCCTTACTGGTTGAACATAGAGAGGATGGTTGGAATGATCTCTCCTATTCTAGCCTTGTAGACAAGTATAGGGGCAATTCCACAGTAATAGAATTGCGCTGAGACTCAGATTCTTTACTTAAAACTAGGGTTGTGAAAGTTAACATCAGCCGTACATTTAAAAAAAAAATGCTTTTTTGTTGTTGATGCCATTAAAGCATTTTCTTAGTTTGACCCCCTGAACCATCCATAGTTCAAATTCAAGCTCCTGCAGCTGACGCCCTAGTTTGACAACCACTTCACTAGCTACCTACTTGTATGACTGAATGATGGAGAATACAAGTAAGGGGCTTTTAAGTTGGAAATTCAATTTCAAATCCCTCCCAGATGGGTTTCTCGATAAAACCAAAGTAATTTGCATCTACTGCAAGGCTGAATTTGTTAATCTGGTGATAACCTTCGTTATCATTTACAAGCAAAACACACCGTTGACGCCGGAAATACAAGTAACGTTACTAGTAGCGATGTTGGACATCTTCGACAAGTGGACGAGCAGCAAGCTAACACAGGCATTAGCCAAGTGGATAGCTTCAATTTGCAGGACAGTCCACAATGTGGAGGACGAAGGCTTGAGGGATATCATTCGGCTTGCATCGAATGACTCAGCGTATGAGTTACCCTCGAGCCACCGTCGTTACAAAAACACACGAGCTGTATGAAAACGAGAGGGCTACGAAAGTGGAGGAGTTGAAACATGCACGGGAGATGACTGGACTTCGGTGAGTTTGCACAACTACCTTGGTTACTGCGCATCATATCGATGTAAGTCGCTTTGGATAAAAGCGTCTGCTAAATGGCATATATTATTATTATTATTATTAAAACTGGAAAAACCTGCATTCACACGCTCTGGCCGTAATAAAGACAGAAGAGATGCACTATGCTCAAATGTTTGCCGAGCATTTCATAGATGTAGCAAATCAGTGGAACATTGAAAACAAAGTTACCACACTTTACAGAGACATTGCATGGGACATGATTGCAGCTGCCTTTTGAACACCTGCCCTGCACCGCGCACAGTCTCCAAAGGTCCATCACAGTGTTCCTACAGAACAGCGGGTTCGACAATGCCCTAGCCACATCCCGAAAAATTGTTGGGCATTTCAAACGCTGCAGAGCTTGGACAACAGGAAGTTGCAAATGGGCTAAAGATGGAGTCACTCGCTCAAGATGTCACAACAAGATGGAATTCCACTCTGGAAATGGTAAAGCGTGTCCACAGAAACCAACAACCAGTTAGATGCTCTGGCCCAGAAAATGAACATCACCATGCCAACCACAGATGAACTGGAGGCACTACTGGAGCCCTGCAGGTAAACTTCTTTATCACACTATTAGTGTTATAATGCAAGTGAGAGTGAGTGAGTGAGCTCTCATAATTGACTGAAGTGATTTTGAATTATCTTCCACTGCAAGTACTTGACTGAACTTCTGGGAGGAGAGGAGTACATTTCCTGCTCAGGTGATGGAAAGCGCCGATGATGACACTGTCTACGTGGTAAGATTCAAGCTGACATTCACAACAGACCTGAAGAAACGCAAGGAAAACCCTCACATGGCTGAAGATATCGCCACAGTACTCGACCCAATGTTTAAGGACTGGAAGTGCCTTCCCAGACCTGAGACAGGTGAGCTCTGGTCAGCAACTTGCTGAAGGAAGAGAGGCCTGCACATCAACCTGATAAAGCCACCAAAGAAGAAAGCTGCCCTCTTGTTGAACTCTTCTGAGTCAAACTTGTGGAGCATTACAAAGCAGAGCCCAGCATCAACATGGAGGACTGTCTACTACAGTGGTGCTCACAGCATGCAGGGGCACACATCACCCTGGCCTGCATTGCACAAAGGTACCTGTCAACACCTGCCACAATAGTACCTTGTGAGAGGTTGTTTTCACTCTCTGGGCATATCGTACAGAGGAAGAGAGCAGCTTTATCATCTGAAAATGTTTACAGGCTTGTTTGTCTTAGCAACTGGCTCAGTGAAAAGAAATAAGAGGAGGATTGAAGTGTACGGTCACAGGTTTATGTTCTGTGGAATTTATGACATTGTTGGACAGGTTTATGCTCTTTGTATCCATAGAGCCAGTTATTTTTTCTTATAGCCAACCCTTCAGGCAGTAATTGGGAGAACAATCATTTGGAGTGGCTGAAGCTTTAAGAGTAGGTGTGTGTGTACTTCAAGAACATTTATGAGGGAGTATTAGTAAGTTACAGGACTTTTGTATTGCTTAAGTTGTTTATGGTGAATATGCCATTAAAAAGATTATGATACAGAATATATATTTTTTGTTTCTTGTATTGCTTAAGTTGTTTATGGTGAATATGCCATTAAAAAGATTATGATACAGAATATATATTTTTTGTTTCTTGTATTGCTTAAGTTGTTTATGGTGAATATGCCATTAAAAAGATTATGATACAGAATATATATTTTTTGTTTCTTGTATTGCTTAAGTTGTTTATGGTGAATATGCCATTAAAAAGATTATGATACAGAATATATATTTTTTGTTTCAGGCCCTACATGCCAAAACTCGATACACATTTTTTTCAGATGGGAAAATCTTTGTCACCAAATTTGAGCAAATAAAAATGTTTGCGATTAATTGTGATGAACTACAGAATTTAATGTGATTAATCTCAATTTATTATTTTAATTGTTTGATAGACCTTAAAATTTCAAAGTTAACAAAGCATACAACTCCATGCACATGGACTACTTTGAACAATTTAGACTGAACATTTGACAAAAAAAACACATTTACTGGAAGAACTGTGCAGATGCAATATTTGGTAACAGAATTTCTGTAAAATCTCCCTCTGTTTTTTTGTGTCCACGTTTTCAAAACTTGGTTCAATTTCTGCTCCAAATGAAAATTCAACGATGTCTGCAGAAAGAATGGGGTGTCAGCTATGACATGACACGTTGACGTTGAAAGAATCTGTAGTGAATTTACATCTGGTATTGTGGTAACGGAATTTCATCATGTGTCTCTTATCTGTACGTCACAGAAATGAATAATTATGGATATGAATGTCATTCTCTTCATGGTGATGTATCCTAAACAGGTACATAAAGGTGGAAATATGCAACATAATCCTTTGCATATATGGCTATTATTGTAATGAGCTCCGCCCACAAACATGCCCAAATTTGGTTGGTCCGAACCGGAACCAATCTGAACCAATCATGGACGTCTATGTTTCACATGTTTGGACATTAAAGTACAGCAGAGTAGAGTACAGAACAGTAGCATACAATAAAGTATAGTACAGTACATTAGCACACTTAACTCTAGTGTGCTCTACTGTGTACTGTACTGAAAGATACTCTACATACCGATACGGTATGTAAGTGGCTCTGGATGAGAGCGTCTACTAAATGTCTCTGATGTACTATCGATTCCCGGGGTCATTTAATGTTTTCATGTGAATCTCAGTCGTTCAAGCAGGCAGAAATTTGGCCGGTATGACGTAGCAGTACGAGAAAACCGCTCTATCTACACTGGAAGTTAATAAGTCGATATTACTTTTATATCGCAAAAACGTCTATCATATATGTCCGTTTTCAATTCTGACCGATGTCATAATTACAGGAGGTTGTCTCCTCTCGAATAAGCCATTGATCATGTATTCCAGAGGATTCACCACATTTTTCCTATTTGTCTGCCTCTTCAGTCCACAGTGCATGGTGCCGTTGTGAATGTCAGACTCTTAAATTGATAGTGTAGTTTGTTTAGCCGATTGTACAGCTAACAAGCTACTTCATATGCTGATATTGACTGGTATTATTGTGCTAGCTAGCTTGCTAGACAGCCCATAAAGAGAGCATTGCATTGTTGGTTTTGTAGTTGACTTGAGCTGCAACAGATTTCCACAACAATTTCCACTGCTTATTATAATGACAAAATTAAACATTTGTTCACAAAATATTGTTCTCACATATAAGTGTTATTTAACACTGTAAATTATAGGAATTTGTCATTTTGGGTGTATTTTCCCTTTAATTCATAAACAAAATTGATATCAATAACTTTATTTTTTTATTTCACCTTTATTTAACCAGGTAGGCTAGTTGAGAACAAGTTCTAATTTGCAACTGCGACCTGGCCAAGATAAAGCATAGCAGTGTGAACAGACAACACAGTTACACATGGAGTAAACAATTAACAAGTCAATAACACAGTAGAAAAAAAAGGGGCAGTCTATATACAATGTGTGCAAAAGGCATGAGGAGGTAGGCGAATAATTACAATTTTGCAGATTACCTAATTGACAGGTCTTCTGTGAACTTAAATTATCCTCCTTCGTCATGAGGGAGAGAAATGAAAATATCTGAAACATGTGCTTTTTTGGTAACGGAATTTCAAGGCACAAGGAAATGTTTTTTTAACTTCCAGAAGGCAGAACGTGTTGATATTAGTTGGCAGGGGTCTTTACTTCAACATCACTGTTTTAATGTGTTTCTAATACCTTAGAAAACATCTACCAGAAAAGCTAAGACCCTTTTTTCACCTGTTTGACCAGAAATCAATGCCTTTGCTTATTCAACATTTTGTTGGATGGAAAATGTAAATATGCCTTAATTTCTCAAATTCTTCGCTTTCATTTGACACACGTTTTTGACATGCTCCTATGAACTTCACATGCTGGTGCTCATGGGTCCTTTTACATGGAAAGGACCATAAAATATACTACATTAAGTGGTTGCAGTAACAGAGTTTGAAAAGACGAGGCCCATTTGTTTCGAAGTAGTTTCAGACTACACAAGCCATCAAATCAAAGTTTATTTGTCACGTGCGCCGAATACAATAGGTACTTACTTACAGGATCTAACCAATAGTGCAAAAAAGGTATTAGGTGAACAACAGGTAAGTAAAGAAATAAAAACAGTAAAAAGACGGTGAAAAACAGTAACGAGGCTATATACAGTAGCGAGGCTACATACAGACACTCAGGTTTACTCAGGCTGATTGAGGTAGTATGTAGATATGGTTAAAGTGACTATGCATATATGATGATCAGAGTAGCAGTAGCATAAATAGGGGGTGGCGGGACACAATGCAGTTAGCCCGGTTATCCAAGGAGCACTGGTTGGTCGGGCCAATTGGGGTAGTATGTACCTACATATGTATAGCTAATGTGGCTGTGCATGTATGATAAACAGAGTAGCAGCAGCGTAAAAGAGGCCTTGGGGGAGGCACACAATGCAAATAGTCCATGTAGCCATTTGATTACCCTATGGAGTCTTATGGCTTGGGGATAAAAACTGTTCAGAAGCCTTTTTGTCCTAGACTTGGCACTCCGGTAGCGCTTGTCATGTGGTAGTAGAGAGAACAGTCTGTGGCTGGGATCTTTGACTATTTTTAGGGCCTTCTTCTGACACCGCATGGTGTAGAGGTCCTGGATGGCAGAAAGCTTAGCCCAAGTGATGTACTGGGCTGTACGTACTACCCTCTGTAGTGCCTTACGGTCGGAGCAATTTCCGTACCTGGCAGTGATGCTCTCAATTTTGCGGCTGAAGAACCTTTTGAGGATCTCAGGACCCATGCCAAATCTTTTTCGTTTCCTGATGGGGAATAGGCTTTGTCGTGCCCTCTTTGCGACTGTCTTGGTGTGTTTGGACCATTCTAGTTTGTTGGTGATGTGGACACCAAGGAACTTGAAGATCTCAACCTGCTCCACTACAGCCCCATCGATGAGAATGGGGGCGTACTCTGTCCTCCTTATCCTGTAGTCCACAATCATCTCCTTTGTCTTGGTTACGTTGAGGGATAGGTTGTTATTCTGGCACCACCCAGCCAGGTCTCTGACCTCCTCCCTATAGGCTGGCTCGTCATTGTCGGTGATCAGGCGTACCACTGTTGTATCATCTGCAAACTTAATGATGGTTTTGTAGTCATGCCTGGCCATGCAGTCATGGGTGAACAGGGAGTACAGGAGGGGACTGAGCACTCACCCCTGGGGGGCTCCAGCGTGGCAGATGTGTTGCTACCTACCCGCACCACCTGGGGGCGAACCATCAGGAAGTCCAGGATCCAGTTGCAGAGGGAGGGGTTTAGTCCCAGGATCCTTAGCTTAGTGAGCTTTGAGGGTACTATGGTGTTGAACGCTGAGCTGTAGTCAATGAATAGCATTCTCACATAAGTGTCTGTCACTCTCAGTGTGTGTGTGTGTGTGTGTGTGTGTGTGTGTGTGTGTGTGTGTGTGTGTGTGTGTGTGTGTGTGTGTGTGTGTGTGTGTGTGTGTGTGTGTGTGTGTGTGTGTGTGTGTGTGTGTGTGTGTGTGTGTGTGTGTGTGTGTGTGTGTGTGTGTGGATGCAAGTGCGTGTGTGCACATAGCTACAGTTGAAGTTGGAAGTTTAAATGCATTTAAACTCAGTTTTTCACAATTCCTGACATTTCATCTTTGTAAAAATTCCCAGTCTTAGGTCAGTTAGGATCACCACTTTATTTTAAGAATGTGAAATGTCGAGAATGAATTATTTTCGCTTTTATTTATTTCATGACATTCCCAGTGGGTCAGAAGTTTACATACACTCAATTAGGATTTGGTAGCATTACCTTTAAATTGTTTAACTTGGGTCAAATGTTTTGTGTAGCCCATTTCTCCTGACAGAGCTGGTGTAACTGAGTCAGGTTTGTAGGCATCCTTGCTCGCACACACTTTTTCAGTTCTGCCCACAGATTTTCTATAGGATTGAGGTCAGGGCTTTGTGATGGCCACTCCAATACCTTGACTTTGTTGTCCTTAAGCCATTTTGCCACAACTTTGGAAGTATGCTTTTGGTCATTGTCCATTTGGAAGATCCATTTGCTACCAAGCTTTAACTACCTGACCTGATGTTTCTTCAATATATCCACATTATTTTCCTACCTCATGATGCCATCTATTTTGTATAGTGCACCAGTCCCTCCTGCAGCAAATCACCCCCAGAACATGATGCTGCCTTCCCCGCGCTTCACGGGATGGTGTCCTTTGGCTTGCAAGCCTCTCCCTTTTTCCTCCAAACATAACAATGGTCATTATGGCCAAACAGTTATATTTTTTGTTTCATCAGACAAGAGGAAATTTTTCCAAAAAGTACGATCCATGTTCCCAAACCATAGTCTGGCTTTTTTTGTGTCTGTATTGGAGCAGTGGCTTCTTCCTTGCTGAGAGGCCTTTCAGGTTATGTCGATATAGGAACCGTTTTTACTGTGGATATAGATATTTTTGTGCCTGTTTACTCCAGCATCTTCACAAGGTCCAACAAGCCTGTTGTTTTGGGACTGATTCGAGCTTTTCGTACCTAAGTACGTTCATCTCTAGGAGACAGAACGTGTCTCCTTCCTGAGTGGTATGACGTCAGTGTGGTCCCGTGGTGTTTATTATTGCGTACTATTGTTTGTACAGGTGAACTTGGTACCTTCAGGCATTTGGAAATTGCTCCCAAGGATGAACCAGACTTGTGGAGGTCTCCAATTTTGTTCTGAGGTCTTGGCTGATTTCTTTCTATTTTCCCATGATGTCAAGTAAAGAGGCACTGTGTTTTAAAGGTAGGCCTTGAAATACATCCACAGGTACACCTCCAATTGACTCAAATGATGTCATTGAGCCTATCAGAAGCTTCTAAAGCCGTGACATAATTTTCTGGAATTTCCCAAGCTGTTTAAAGGCACATGTAACTTAGTGTATGTAAACTTCTGACCAACTGGAATTTTGATACAGTGAAATAATCTGTCTGTAAAAATGTTTGGGAAAAATGACTTGTCATACACAAAGTAGATGTCCTAACCGACTTGCCAAATCTATAGTTTAAGACATTTGTGGAGTGGTCGAAACATGAGTTTTATTGACTCCAACATACAGTGGGGAGAACAAGTATTTGATACATTGCCGATTTTGAAGGTTTTCCTACTTACAAAGCATGTAGAGGTCTGTCATTTTTATCATAGGTACACTTCAACTGTGAGAGATGGAATCTAAAACAAATATCCAGTAAATCCCATTGTATGATTTTTATGTCATTCAATTAAATGAAAATTAATTACTTAAAAATCATATGTTATTTTCTGGATTTTTGTTTTATATTCCGTTTCTCACAGTTGAAGTGTACCTATGATAAAACAAATTACAGACCTCTACATGCTTTGTAAGTAGGAAAACCTTCAAAATCGGCAGTGTATCAAATACTTGTTCTCCCCACTGTAAGTGTATGTAAACTTCTGACTTCAACTGTATGTGTGCTCACATTTATGTCTAAGTTTGGTTGTGTGTAGGTATAGAAGGGGCATTCCTGTTTGGACTGGTTGTGTAGCTGGCATCCTAACCCGCTATAATTAATCACCAGAGGATTAGAGTCCAGCCTCCGCCAGCTCTCCCCCACTCTCAGCTCCACTAGGAGAGAACTTTCAGCTAGTCACACACGACTGCCCAGCCAAACGTACACAGGCACTGCAAAACACCCATCCACACTGCTGCACTAGTCCATCCTACAGCCTACATCTGTCTCTGCTAAGAGATGAGATGAGACAACAGCAGGCTATGTCTGGAAAATCCGGGGTTGGACTGAAAAAAACATGTAACTAAAGTGCTATTCAGACAGGATTGTTTTTACTGGGGGAGGTCAGGTAATGTAATTATGTGGATGAAAAAAAAAACATCTGTAGTTTTAGTCCTGACCAAATCTGCCATGTTGGTGATTTTTTTCATCAAATCAAAATCAAATAAAATGTATTTATATAGCCCTTCGTACATCAGCTGATATCTCAAAGTGCTGTACAGAAACCCAGCCTAAAACCCCAAACAGCAAGCAATGCAGGTGTAGAAGCACGGTGGCTAGGAAAAACTCCCTAGAAAGGCCAAATCCTAGGAAGAAACCTAGAGAGGAACCAGGCTATGTGGGATGGCCAGTCCTCGTCTGGCTGTGCCGGGTGGAGATTATAACAGAACATGGCCAAGATGTTCAAATGTTCATAAATGACCAGCATGGTCAATAATAATAAGGCAGAACAGTTTAAACTGGAGCAGCAGCATGGCCAGTTGGACTGGGGACAGCAAGGAGTCATCATGTCAGGTAGTCCTGGGGCATGGTCCTAGGGCTCAGGTCCTCCGAGAGAGAGAAAGAAAGAGAGAAGAAGAGAGAGCACACTTAGATTCACACAGGACCCCGAATAGGACAGGAGAAGTACTCCAGATATAACAAACTGACCCTAGCCCCCCGACACAAACTACTCAGACCCTGTAATAGGGTTAGAGGCAGAGAATCCCAGTGGAAAGAGGGGAACCGGCCAGGCAGAGACATCAAGGGCGGTTCGTTGCTCCAGAGCCTTTCCGTTCACCTTCCCACTCCTGGGCCAGACTACACTCAATCATATGACCCACTGAAGAGATGAGTCTTCAGTAAAGACTTAAAGGTTGAGACCGAGTTTGCGTCTCTGACATGGGTAGGCAGACCGTTCCATAAAAATGGAGCTCTATAGGAGAAAGCCCTGCCTCCAGCTGTTTGCTTAGAATTAGGGACAATTAGGAGGCCTGCGTCTTGTGACCGTAGCGTACGTGTAGGTATGTACGGCAGGATCAAATCAGAGAGATAGGTAGGAGCAAGCCCATGTAATGCTTTGTAGGTTAGCAGTAAAACCTTGAAATCAGCCCTTGCTTTGACAGGAAGCCAGTGTAGGGAGGCTAGCACTGGAGTAATATGATCAAATTTTGGGATTCTAGTCAGGATTCTAGCAGCCGTATTTAGCACTAACTGAAGTATATTTAGTGCTTTATCCGGGTAGCCGGAAAGTAGAGCATTGCAGTAGTCTAACCTAGAAGTGACAAAAGCAGGGATTCATTTTTCTGCATCATTTTTGGACAGAAAGTTTCTGATTTTTGCAATGTTACGTAGATGGAAAAAAGCTGTACTTGAAATGGTCTTGATATGTTCTTCAAAAGAGATCAGGATCCAGAGTAACGCTGAGGTCCTTCACAGTTTTATTTGAGACGACTGTACAACCATTAAGATTGTCATATTCAACAGACGATCTCTTTGTTTCTTGGGACCTAGAACAAGCATCTCTGTTTTGTCCGAATTTAAAAGTAGAAAGTTTGCAGCCATCCACTTCCTTATGTCTGAAACACATGCTTCTAGCAAGGGCAATTTTGGGGCTTCACCATGTTTCATTGAAATGTACAGCTGTGTGTCATCCGCATAGCAGTGAAAGTTAACATTATGTTTTCGAATAACATCCCCAAGAGGTAAAATGTATAGTGAAAACAATAGTGGTCCTAAAACGGAACCTTGAGGAACACCGAAATTTACAGTTGATTTTGTCAGAGGACAAACCATTCACAGAGACAAACTGATGTCTTCCCGACAGATAAGATCTAAACCAGGCCAGAACTTGTCTGTGTAGACCAATTTGGGTTTCCAATCTCTCCGAAAGAATGTGGTGATCGACGGTATCAAAAGCAGCTCTAAGGTCTAGGAGCACGAGGACAGATGCAGAGCCTCGGTCCGATGCCATTAAAATGTCATTTACCACCTTCACAAGTGCCGTCTCAGTGCTGTGATGGGGTCTAAAACCAGACTGAAGCATTTCGTATACATTGTTTGTCTTCGGGAAGGCAGTGAGTTTCTGCGCAACAGCCTTTTCTAAAATTTTGGAGAGGAATGGACGATTCGATATAGGCCGATAGTTTTTTATATTTTCTGGGTCAAGGTTTGGCTTTTTCAAGAGAGGCTTTATTACTGCCACTTGGCAGGAGTGGAACAATTCTAGCCAGAAATAACCTACTGTTTTTGTGCAAACTCTATGCTCATATTTAATATGAATGGCCTACTTTTATCAACTTTCACAAGATGGTACCGGAGGACAAGATTGTGCCGGAGGACAAGGCTGACGTTTTAGGTTTTCCTAACCAATTGTGATTTTTTTTTTCATTTCTTTACAACTTATTTAACTTATTTTGTACATAATGTTGCTGCTACCATCTCTTATGACCAAAATTAACTAATGGACATCAGAACTACGATTATTCACCACGGACTGGCAGAATCCTTTTTTGCCTTTAATGAGTCCGACAAGCTCGACGTGAATGATATACTGCTGTCCCGGGAACAGGCCCAGATCCCCATCATTTGCGTGAAGAGAAGGCGGAGAAAAAGGGGCCAGAGGGCGGTCTGCCTTCTGAAAATTCGTAGGCGATAAAATAAACCCCCACTTTCATCCATTCTGCTAGCAAACGTGCAACCTTAGGACAATAAATTTGATGACCTACGCAGAAGATTAAACTACCATCGGGACATTCAAAAGTGTAATATCTTATGCTTCACGGAGTCGTGGCTGAACGACAACATTATCAACATGCAGCTGTCTGGTTATACACTGTATCGGCAGGACAGAACAGTTGCGTCTGGTACGACAAGGGGTGGCAGACTATGTATTTTTGTAAATAACAGCTGCTGCACGAAATTTAAGGAAGTCTCGAAGGTTTTGATCGCCTGAGGTAGAGTATCTCATGTTAAGCTGTAGACCACACTATCTCCTGAGTTTTCATCTGCATTTTTCATAGCTGTCTACATGCCACCACAGACTGATGCTGGCACTAAGACCGCACTGAATGACCTGAATCCGGCATAAGCAAATAGGAAAACGCTCACACAGAGTCGGCACTCCTAGTAGTCATGGACTAATTCGGGGATACTTAAATCCGTCATACCAAATTTCTATCAGCATGTTAAATGTGCAACCAGATGAAAAAAAACTGGACCACCTTTACTTCACACACAGAGACGCATGCCAAGCTTTCCCTCGCCCTCCATTTGGCAAATCTGATCATAATTCTATCCTCCTGATTCCTGCTTACAAACAAAAAATAAAGTAGGAAACACCAGTGACTCGATCAATCAAAACGTGTTAAGATGAAGCAGATGCTAAGCTACAGGACTGTTTTCTAGCACAGACGGGATTATGAGGAGTACACTACATCAGTCATTGGCTTCATCAATAAGTGCATCGATGACGTTGTCCCCACAGTGACCGTACGTACATACCCCAACCAGAAACCATGGATTACAGGCAACATCTGCACTGACCTAAAGGCTAGAGCTTCCGCTTTCAAGGAGCGGGACTCTAACCCAGAAGCTTATAAGAAATCCCTCTATGCCCCCGCGACGAACCATCAAACAGATAAAGTATCAATACATGACTAAGATTTAATCATACTACACCAGCTCTGATGCTCGTCAGTTGTGACAGGGCTTGCAAACCATTAGACTCCAAAGGGAAGCACAGCCGAGAGCTGTCCAGTGACACGAGGCTAACAGACGAGTTAAACTACTTCTATGCTCGCTTCGAGGCAAATAACACTGAAACCTGCATGAGAGCACCAGCTGTTCTGGAAGACTGTGTGATCACGCACCCTGCAGCCGATGTGAGTAAGACCTTTGAACAGGTCAACATTCACAAGGCCGCTGGGACAGACGGATTACCAGGACGTATGCGCTGACCAACTGGTGTCTTCACTGACATTTTTCAATCTGTCCCTGTCAGAGTCTGTAATACCAACATGTTTTAAGCAGATCACCATAGTCCCTGTGCCCAAGAAAACCAAGGCAACCTGCCTAAATGACTACTGACACGTAGCACTCACATCTGTAGTCATGATGTGCTTTGAAAGGCTGGTCATGACATCAATATCATTATCCCAGAAACCCTAAACCCACTCCAATTTGAATATCACCCTAACAGATCCACAGATGGTGCAATCTCTATTGCAGTCCGCAGTGCCCTTTCACACCTGGACAGAAGGAACACCTATGTGAGAGTGCTATTCATTGACTACAGCTCAGCATTCAACCGCCATAATGCCCTCAAATCACTAAGCTAAGGACCCTGGGACCTGGACCTGGTCCTGGACTTCCTGATGGGCCGCCCGCAGGTGGTAAGGGTAGGTAACAACACATCTGCAATGCTAATCCACAACAGAGGGGCCCCTCAGGGGTGCTTGCTCAGGACCCTCCTGTACTCCCTGTTCACTCATGGGCAGGCACAACACAATCATTAAGTTTGCAGAAGACACAACAGGCCTGATCAACGACGAGACTGACTATAGGGAGGAGATCAGAGACCTGGCCATGTGGTGTCAGGACAAGAACTTCTCCCTCAACATGATCAAGACAAAGGAGATGATTGTGGACTACATGAAAAAGAGGACTGCACATGCCCCCATTCTCATTGACAAGTCTGTAGTGGAGCAGGTTGAGAGCTTCAAGTTCCTTGGTGTCCAACAAACTAACATGGTCCAAGCACACCCAAGACCGTCATGAAGACCGTCCCCGATTCCCCGCTGCGCTAAACTTTTTCACTTTCTCATCCATAACGCATCTCAAGTTGATGTGGGGTGTGCTGTTCAGCAGCTCACATCAGCAGGATTGGGCAATAGTGTGTGATTAGAAAGCGCCCCCTCGAGCATCCCATTGGTTCCTGCATAGACGCCTCCCCATCGAGCACGCCATCGTCATGCTAGTGTGACACTTGTGATATTCTGGATTTCTCCTGATTGTCTTCGCGATTTAAAATGTGGGTCAAAGGGTATATAAAAATATTGTATGAGTTTTTCAGGGGCTAAGGACACTTTCTGCTGGTGTCCTAGCTAGCTAGCTACCTGTGTCGCTTCCTCCTGCTTTGTACCGGAGGCCTAGCTAGCTACCTGTGTCGCTCCCGCCTGCTTTGTACCGGAGGCCTAGCTAGCTTTACAGCCTAGCACGAGTTTTCAGTGTATCTTATTATTGTCGAATATATTCATGCCTAGATTAACAAACTCCAGGTTTCTGTAATAAGATTCAACTGAATTACGGGGCAGTTTGGAAACTATTCCCGTGTGAATTGTTCTCTGGAATAACGCACATGCTGGTGTAATATTTACATAACCAACGTAGTAATTCTAGTCACTTCCGAATAGGGTTGAAGAGGATAAACAGACAAGCATTACAGTAATGTACCTGCTCGCTCATGTGTATGTCCTGTACATGCATAAACATAAACACACCGATCAGTAGTGGGCGCAGGTAGGCATGGCTCCTCAGCTAACAATACCTGAACATCCTCTTTCCCACCTATCACCCCCCTCTTTTCTCCATGTCTGGTTGTCAACAGGCAGGTCTAATAATGGTTTCACCATGGACCATTTCCCCAGCATCTGTCTCAACTCACACATCAACTCGTCTGAAACCACAGCACATCCTCTACCACCTCCTCCTCTTTCCCCTCTCCTAGTTGTCTCACGCACACCTTCATACATTGCCTTCTCCTCCTTCTCCTCTCCCTCTCCTAGCCATCACAGCCACTGAGCGATTTCCTCTCATTGGGAGGCTCCTCAATGTCTCTCTCTCTGTGTCAAACGAGGCTCCTATTTAGGCTCATTAAATGTTTCCAAGAGAATAGGAAATCAATGGTCCATACCGGTGTGAGAACTTTTCTATTAATTTAATTTTCCCCTTTTTCTGTTTGCATCGCTCTCTCTCGCGCTCTCTCTCGCGCTCTCTCTCGCTCTCTCTCTCGCTCTCTCTCTCGCTCTCGCTCTCGCTCTCGCTCTCTCATATTTATATATATATTTAATTTCTTTCTTTCTAAATTGCCCTTTCTGCTACATGACTGACATTGGGGGAAGAGAAGGAGAGGTGGAGACGGTTGCTTTCAGAAGAGATCTCCCTCTCCCATGTGACAGGCACCATGGAGTGGAGCTGTCCAGCGTCTCATAGAAGACTTTACCACTCTCCACACGATCACAAACAACGTCAACTGACTGTTCCAGCTCTGTTTTCAGAGTCTGTTGTTGTGGGTTCTGACGTAAACTAAGTTTGGGAGGAACGTGAGGGAGGAAATTCATGATAATGTTTTTGGAAGAGGTAGAGGCCTTTATATAATTTCAGAAAACACTCCCACACCCTGGTTGTTTTCTCTGCCTGCTTCTCTCTCTACCTTAGCCTAGAGAGTGTAAGTATCTTCCCTCTATCTACAGTGGGGAGAACAAGTATTTGATACACTGCCGATTTTGCAGGTTTTCCCACTTACAAAGCATGTAATTTTTATCACGGCAAACCTTCTTGCCACAGCTCGCATTGATGTGCCATCCTGGATGAGCTGCACTACCTGAGACACTTGTGTGGGTTGTAGACTCCGTCTCATGCTACCACTAGAGTGAAAGCACCGCCAGCATTCAAAAGTGACCAAAACATCAGCCAGGAAGCTTAGGAACTGAGAAGTGGTCTGTGGTCACCACCTGCAGAACCACTCCTTTATTGGGGGTGTCTTGCTAATTGCCTATAATTTCCACCTGTTGTCTATTCCATTTGCACAACAGCATGTGAAATTTATTGTCAATCAGTGTTGCTTCCTAAGCGGACATCTTGATTTCAAAGAAGTGTGATTGACTTGGAGTTACATTGTGTTGTTTAAATGTTGTGTTGTTTAAGTGTTTAAGTGTTCCCTTTATTTATTTGAGCAGTGTATTTGATCACCTACCAACCAGTAGGAATTCCGGCTCTCACAGACCTGTTAGTTTTTCTTTAACCTGTTAAGTCTACCGCCTACTTTTTCGAACAAAATCGCGCAACGTTTCAGCGTCCTGCTACTCATGCCAGGAATATAGTATATGCATAGTATATGCATATGATTAGTATGTGTGGATAGAAAACACTCTTGAAAACACTCTTGACGTTTCTAAAACTGGTTAAAACACGGCTGTGACTATAACAGAGCCTGCGTTTCACCGAAAAGCGCAAGAAAAACTGATCACTGAAAACTGGAAAAAGTATCAATGCGCCACTTGCATGTATTGTTTATGGGAAACCAAATGACATGGGGCTGAGATTGCAAGTCCTACAGCTTCCACACGATGTCGCCAGTCTTGCCTGGGCTTTGTTTCTTGGTCAAACGAGTAAGAGAGCCCATTCCTTCCGGTCTCCGACAGGATGTTTTGGATGAGAAATTTTCGACCATGAGTTCAAGACGTGGAGCTATTGAATACACATAGCCCCGTGATCAATTTGATAGATTATTAATGTTTACTAATACCTAAAGTTGGATTACAAAAGTATTTCGAAGTGTTTTGTGAAAGTTTATAATCAACTTTTTAAATTTAAAAAAATAACGTTGCGTTTTAAAACTGTCTTTTTTCCTGGATCACGCACTCTTCATAGATCGATATTTAGGGTGACAGGACGGGGACAGGACGTCTGCACCGTATTGAGGGGAGGATGGATGGGGCCACTTATCGCAAGATCTTGGCCAACAACCTCCTTCCCTCAGTAAGAGCATTGAATATGGGTCGTGGCTGGGTCTTCCAGCATGACAACAACCCGAAACACACAGCCAGGGAAACTAAGGAGTGGCACCGTAAGAAGCATCTCAAGGTCCTGGAGTGGCTTAGCCAGCCTCCAGACTTGAACCCAATAGAAAATCTTTGGGGGGAGCTGAAGGTCCGTATTGCCCAGCGACAGCCCCGAAACCTGAAGGATCTGGAGAAGGTCTGTATGGAGGAGTGGGACAAGATCCCTGCTGTAGTGTGTGCAAACCTGGTCAAGAACTACAGGAAACATATGATCTCTGTAATTGCAAACAAAGGTTTCTGTACCAAATATTAAGTTCTGCTTTTCTGATGTATCAAATACTTATGTCATGCAATAAAATGCAAATGAATTACTTAAAAATCATACAATACATATGATTTTCTGGATTTTTGTTTTAGACTCCGTCTCTCACAGTTGAAGTGTACTACCTATGATAAAAATTACAGACCTCTACATGCTTTGTAAGTAGGAAACACTGCAGGTTATCAAATACTTGTTCTCCCCACTGTATATCAGAGAAACATTTAAATATTAAACCTGACAGTTTAGGACAGCCCCAAAACATATGCAACAGTGTGGCTGGTTCCATTTTACATCTGACACAAGTAGGATCAAAATCAGAAATTATTCTTCCAAGTTTGGCCCCAGACCAGTGGATACGGTGAATGAGGCTGTGTCTAGTGCTAGAAGAGGACGTATGCACCCCGTGCAGCACAGATTCCTAGGTGTCTTCCCCAAGTTCCTCCCCCAAATCCTTTTCCCATCGAGTCTTTAAATACACCAAAGAAGGGTTATGTAAGTCATGAATGTTGTTGGCTGGGCTCCCTGCCTGTGCCATTAAACCCCTACAACTCATCCAGAACGCCGCAGCCCGTCTGGTGTTCAACCTTCCCAAGTTCTCTCACGTCACCCCGCTCCTCTTCTCTCTCCACTGGCTTCCAGTAGAAGCTTGCATCCGCTACAAGACCATGGTGCTTGCCTACGGAGCTGTGAGGGGAACGGCACCTCAGTACCTCCAGGCTCTGATCAGGCCCTACACCCAAACAAGGGCACTGCGTTCATCCACCTCTGACCTGCTCGCCTCCCTACCACTGAGGAAGTACAGTTCCCGCTCAGCCCAGTCAAAACTGTTCGCTGCTCTGGCCCCCCAATAGTGGAACAAACTCCCTCACGACGCCATGACAGCGGATTCAATCACCACCTTCCGGAGACACCTGAAACCCCACCTATTTAAGGAATACCTAGGATAGGATAAAGTAATCCTTCTCACCCCCCCCCCTTTAAGATTTAGATGCACTATTGTAAAGTGACTGTTCCACTGGATGTTATAAGGTGAATGCACCAATTTGTAAGTCGCTCTGGATAAGAGCGTCTGCTAAATGACTTAAATGTAAATGTCTTAAATGTAATGAATGATTGCATATATATCTGAAATTGCGCCCCTAGGAAGCTTGTTCGGCTCCAAGATGCTCTCTATAGCTGTATTCGCAGGCCTATGGGGAAATTCAGGTGTGTTAGCTCTGACAAAGTTCCTAGTCTGCAGATAGCAGAAAAAGTGGGATTGGGGAGGCTGAACTTTTCCTGTAGCTGAGCAAAGAGGCAAATGTATCATCAAAGAATAATTGGGCTAGTGAGGAGAGGCCTAGTGAGTGCCAGATGCCAAAAGCTCCATTATTCAAAGTTGGAGGAAATAACATGTTCTGATTTGATTGGGCCTGATGGAGAAAAGCCTCGGAGGCTAAAGGCTAAATGGAACTGATTCCAAATGTTAAGAGACTACTTTACAATTGGGTTGACACACCTTTTGCCTAGGGACACTGGGAGAGACGAGCACAACACAGAAGAAAGTGCAGCAGGTTTACATGATTCAGACTCCATCTGGACCCAGAGTGGTCTAGGGCCAGTAGGATCAGTCTGCAGCCAGTACAGAAGGGCTCTGAAATTTGCAGCCCAATAGTATGTCTAAACATTTGGTAGAGCTAAACCCCCCAATGACTTAGGCTTCTGTAAATGTTTTCTACCAATCTGTGTTACCTTGCCATCCCAAATACAAAATACATGAATGTTTTGATCCAGTGAAATAAAAAAGATTTTGGAATAAATGTGGGTAGACATTGAAATAAATTTAATTGAATTGAAGGCATATTCAAGCCATTAAAGAAGGAATCAATCAGCAAAGGGTCTTGAGGGGATTGAGGTGTATAGCGCAGAGTAAAATTGTTTGAATTGATCATTGATCTCTTTATGTATAACTGTGGTGGCACCAGGGGTCCTTATTTGTGGGATTACACGTGAGGCATCAGATTTACGGATCTGATGTGCAAGGAGTTTACTGGCCTTGTCACTTTGTTCATACTATTGAGCTTACAAGAGTAACTGTTCAGCTTGCTTGGTAGAAAGCTCATCAAATTCAGATTGGAGTAGTTGGCGCTCTTTATGCAGATCAGAGGAAGGATCCGTAGCATTCTCCTCATCCAATGTGGCTATGGACTCGCTCAGGTCCCGAAGTCGCTGAGAGCGAACTCTGTTTTGGTTGGCTGTATAAGAAATAATTTGGCCACGTAGGTATGCTTTGAGAGACTCCCATATGGTAGAGCAGGACATGCCTGGTGTTGAGTTAGTTTCTAGGTACAAGGTGATTTCAGAATAAATTGAATTGACAGACTCCTTATCTGAGAGTAACATGGGGTTAAGACGCCATTGATAACACATAGGAGGTCGCTGGGGAAACTGTAGGTTAGGCAGAAGTTTTTTGTCCAAAAAGAAGTAATCAATCCGGGAGTATGTTTGATGAACATGAGAATAAAAGGAATACTGTCTATCTGTAGGATGTAGGAAAGGCCAGGCCTCAAACATAGCATATTTCTGAAGAAAGGATTGAAGGACTTGTCAAGAACTGGGGACATTTTACAGTTGAAATCCCCCCCTAAAATCAACAAATGAGAATCTAAATTGGGTATAGCAGACAAAAAAGAAGAAATGAAACTTGTGTCATCCCAATTGGGAGCATAAACACTAGCCAAAACAAGAGGGGTAGAAAACAGTTTACCGGTTACTATGCCGTATCGTCCCTTAGGATCAGCAATAACCTCAGAAGCCACAAAGGGAGTAGCTTTATCAACCAAAATGGCAGCACCTCTTGATTTACTATGAAAGTTAGAGTAGAACACTTGACCAACCCAGTCCTTACGCATCCTAAAATGCTCACCAGTACTCAAGTGAGTCTCTTGTAGAAATGCAACTTTTGCATTCAAACCCTTTAATTGTGTCAACACCCTCTCACGCTTTACTGGGTTAATAACCCCTTTGATGTTCCACAAAATGTACTTGATGGCATTATTTCGGCCCCTCTGGGCATTCCCGTTATTCAACCCTGTCATTAGAGTATAGAATGCAAAAGCAATGAGCGCCCAAAAACCCCAGAATAACTTGTCTCAGAGTAATAATGTACGGTGGTAGATGTTTGGAAAAAGTGCCCAAAAAAATTAAAAGACAGAATGACAACATGAGAACTGAACAATTCAACCTCCCCCCACCCCTCCCCCCATCCCAGACAGTACCTCCCCAAACGAGGTACAAGCCTAAATCGAACATGTTCTCTTACCACAGTATGTCTGTGAGAGTGCGGTCTTAAACCTAAACACACAGTCCCGCTCTTTAAAGTCGCGTTTTGTTAGTGGATCAAATAGCAAAAATAGATAATAAAAAATAAAATAAAAATATTAAAAAAATAAAAGTGAATCCCTTGTACAAAAGAAATTACAAAAGCTCCACTTGTATATCATTTATATTCCCAGTCTTATAACAGGCATTGAGAGAGAAAATAAATAAAAATGCATAAAGGCTCTCAGCCAAAAAACTAATTTGAAGTAAGGAAATCGTAGTAAGACAATACAAAACATAGAAAATAATAATTATAATAGTTGTCTAGTTGACGCTGAGACCGCTTACAACCAAGACCAAAAAACTGTGTGCGTTGAACGTTTGCTGGGCATAAATGACGCTCAACTTTTAAAATTGAGGTGGAGACCCCAAAAAACGTGTATCCTTGGGCAACATTTACTGCTAACTGGGTCAATGCAAACGGATGCAGTAAACAAATAACCAAAAATATTTTGAGTAACTGAGACACTATGTAAACAAACTGAATAGGTGAACGAGACAGTCTAGAAACACAGGAGTTAAGTAAAACCTTAAATACAATGACATTAAAATGACTGAATGCTTGTAAGGCAAGCACACTAGATGATCAAAACATTAGATCACATCAAATAAGCCTGAATGGGTCGCCGACTCCCTAACTATACAAGACTAGCATGTTATAACTAAACATAATTGTACCACCAGGTGGGTCACTTACTATCCACAGTTCACAAGCAACAGTTGCTGAACTGGGAGCAAGTTCAAGACTTCTTCATGTGACGTTGAATGTGAGCCATAGCATTTACATTTACATTACATTTAAGTCATTTAGCAGACGCTCTTATCCAGAGCGACTTACAAATTGGTGCATTCACCATTATGACATTTGAGCCTCATCCGGAGGCTCAAATGTGTAGTCTTTACCATCATAAGAGAGCCATAAACGGGCCGGGAATCGCAAGCCATACTTCACACCTGGATGGTCCCGAAGTAGTCTTTTGGCCTGTCCGAAAGCTGCGCGCTGCCTGGAAACAGTGGGGGCGTAGTCCTGGTAGATGGAGAAGCTCTGTTCTTGAAAGCTCAGAGTGGTATCTCCATCTTGTCATGGAAAAAGTGCACTTGAAGAATTGGGCGCAGTGACCGGTGGGCACGATCAATCAGGGCCTTTTCATCTAAGGCAAGAACATCCTTCAGCAGCCCAGAAACTAGATCCGTGGCGCGAGGCATTTCCGCTGACTCTGGGACCGATACAAGAATCCCTCTAAACTCACACAGCTCTCCTTCACTTTTTTCAAATCCACAGCTAGGTGTTTCACGTCAGCCTCCAGGGATGTAGTTAAGTCTGAGACATTGGTAGCGGAGGTCTCCAGTGATGTAGTTAAGTCTGAGACATTGGTAGCGGAGGTCTCCAGTGATGTAGTTTAAGTCGGAGACATTGGTAGCGGAGGTCTCCAGGGATGTAAGTTAAGTCAGAGACATTGGTAGCGGAGGTCTCCAGTGCTGCAATTGTAGTAGTTGTAGTGTGTGACGCCGTTGTTGTTTTGAGTGATGTGATTGCTGGCACCGTCTCATTTCGCAGGATGGTTAGATCTGCTTTTAAAGTATCAGAAACCTCAATTGTAGCAATCGTAGCAACCACCTCCGTTTTCATTTCAACAATCTCAGAGCGTAGTAGTTTGATGGCCTCGGATGTTCATTTCAGCGCCGCCAGGCCAAGCCGCACCCCCGGGTAAAGTGTGAGTCCCCGGGCCCTCAGACTCAGGAGAGGGCGGTGATGAGAGTGGGTCTTGTATGCCGGATTTTCTAAAAGTCATGCTTTTGACCTTATGTTTCGTCGACATGCTGACATTCGGAAGCAAAGTTGTCTTGGTTTTTCCGGAAAGGGATCACCAAACTAATATTTGAAAATAAATACGATTCTGCTGCAAAATTCACATAAACTTTAAGAATACCACAGGAGCAAACGGAAAACACCTCAGACGGCGTCCCTCCAATCCCCTTTGAAACTGGATTTGGCTATTTCAACCACACCCGTTGCGGACCGGTGTATAAAAATCGAGCACACAACCATGAAATGTGGAATGGCCTTACTGAAGGGCTCAGTGGCTTTCAACGTGGCACCGTTATAGGACGCCACCTTTCCAACGAGTCAGTTTGTCAAATTTCTGCCCTGTTAGAGCTGCCCCTCAACTGTAAGTGCTGTTTGTGAAGTGGAAACATTTAGGAGCAACAACAGCTCAGCCGGGATGTGGTAGGCCACACAAGCTCACAAAACGATACCACTGTGTGCTGAACACTCACTACCAAGTTCCAAACTGCCTCGAGAAGCAACGTCAACACGCCAGCACAAGAACTGTTCGTTGTGAGTTTCATGAAATGGGTTTTCATGGCCCAGCAGCCGCATAAGTCTAAGATCACCATGTGCAATGCCAAGCATCACCTGGAGTGGTGTAAAGCTTGCCTGCGTTGGATTCTGGAGCAGTGGAAATGTGTTCTCTGGAGTGATGCTACCTGCCTGAAATGCATAGTGCCAACTGTAATGTTTGGTGGAGGAGGAATAATGGTCTGGGGCTGTTTTTTATGTTTTTTTTTATGGCCCCTTAGTTCCAGTAAAGGGAAATCTTAATGCCACAGCATACAATTCTAGATGATTCTGGGCTTCCAACTTTGTGGCAACAGTTTGGGGAAGGCCCTTTCCTGTTTCAGCATGACAATGCCCCCGTTTACAAAGCGAGAGATCGGTGTGGAAGAACTTGTCTGTCCTGCACAGAGCCCTGACGTCAACCCCATTGAACACCTTTGGGATGAATTGGAACGCCGCCTGCAAGTCAGGCCTAATCGCCCAACATCAGTGCCCGACCTCACTAATGTTCTTGTGGCTGAATAGAAGCTAATCCCAACAGCAATGTTCCAACATCTTGTGGAAAGCCTTACCAGACGAGTGGAGGCTGTTATAGCAGCAAAGGGGGTACCACCATATTAATGCGCATGATCGATTGATCTATCTATCTGTCTGTCTATATATCTCCCTCTCTATCGATCTCCCTTTCTATCTTCCTCCCATCTGCCTTCTCTCTCTTAATTGTCAGAGGTTGAATTATGCAGTGCTGTGTGTGTCAGTCTGTGTGTAGAGCAACTCAAAACCAGAAACACACCTACACCACAGACCAGGGTACAGCCAACACAGTTTTCTGTGTTGCTTGTGTGTGACTGGCTGTCTTACTGCTGTCCCAAACCAGGCCCCTTTCTCGCTCTCTCTCAATAAACACAAATATGGGTTGTATTTACAATGGTGTTTGTTCTTCACTAGTTGCCCTTTTGTGGCAACAGGTCACAAATGGTTCTGATGTGATGGCACACTGTAGTATTTCACCCAGTAGATATGGGAGTTGATCAAAATTGAGTTTGTTTTCAAATTCTTTGTGGATCTGTGTAATCTGAGGGAAATATGTTTTTTTTCACCTTTATTTAACCAGGTATGCTAGTTGAGAACAAGTTCTCATTTGCAACTGCGACATGGCCAAGATAAAGCATAGCAGTGTGAACAGACAACAGAGTTACACATGAAGTAAACAATTAACAAGTCAATAACACAGTAGGAAAAAAAGGGGAGTCTATATACATTGTGTGCAAAAGGCATGAGGTAGGTGAATAATTACAATTTTGCAGATTAACACTGGAGTGATAAATGATCAGATGGCCATGTACAGGTAGAGATATTGGTGTGCAAAAGAGCAGAAAAGTAAATAAATAAAAACAGTATGGGGATGAGGTAGGTAATAATAATAATAATAAGGTAGGTAAAAATGGGTGGGCTATTTACCGATAGACTATGTACAGCTGCAGCGATCGGTTAGCTGCTCAGATAGCAGATGTTTGAAGTTGGTGAGGGAGATAAGTCTCCAACTTCAGCGATTTTTGCAATTCGTTCCAGTCACAGGCAGCAGAGAACTGGAACGAAAGGCGGCCAAATGAGGTGTTGGCTTTAGGGATAATCAGTGAGATACACCTGCTGGAGCGCGTGCTACGGATGGGTGTTGCCATCGTGACCAGTGAACTGAGATAAGGCGGAGCTTTACCTAGCATGGACTTGAAGATGACCTTGAGCCAGTGGGTCTGGCGACGAATATGTAGCGATGGCCAGCCGACTAGAGTGTACAAGTCGCAGTGGTGTGTGGTATAAGGTGCTTTAGTGACAACGGATGGCACTGTGAAACTGCATCCAGTTTGCTGAGTAGAGTGTTGGAAGCAATTTTGTAGATGACATCGCCGAAGTCGAGGATCGGTAGGATAGTCAGTTTTACTAGGGTAAGTTTGGCAGCGTGAGTGAAGGATGCTTTGTTGCGGAATAGAAAGCCGACTCTTAATTTGATTTTCGATTGGAGATGTTTGATATGAGTCTGGAAGGAGAGTTTACAGTCTAGCCAGACACCTAGGTACTTATAGATGTCCATATATTCAAGGTTGGAACCATCCAGGGTGGTGATGCTGGTCAGGCGTGCGGGTGCAGGCAGCGAACGGTTGAAAAGCATGCATTTGGTTTTACTAGCGTTTAAGAGCAGTTGGAGGCCACGGAAGGAGTGTTGTGTCTCTAATATGGCCATACATTTGGCAGGAGGTTAGGGAGTGCATCTCAGTTTCCACCTCATTTTGTGGGCAGTGTGCACATAGCCTGTCTTCTCTTAAGAGCCAGGTCTGCCTATGGCGGCCTTTATCAATAGCAAGGCTTTGCTCACTGAGTTTAAACATAGTCAAAGCTTTCCTTAAGTTTGGGTCAGTCACAGTGGTCAGGTATTCTGCCACTGTGTACTCTCTGTTTAGGGCCAAATAGCATTCTTGTTTGCTCTGTTTTTTTGTTAAATACTTGACACATTGGAAAGAATTATCTTTTTGTTTTCTCCTGATTTGGTCGGTTCTAATTGTTGCTGTCCTGGGGCTCTATGGGGTCATTTTGTGTTTGTGAACAGAGCCCCAGAACCAGCTTGCTTAGGTAGGCGACTCTTCTCCAGGTTCATCTCTCTGTAGGTGATGGCTTTGTTATGAAAGTTTTGGGAATTGTTTCCTTTTAGGTGGTTGTAGAATTGAACGTTTCTTTTCTGGATTTTTATCATTAACGGTTTATACACGGAGGATATTATTTCAGAATTCTGCATGCAGTCTCAATTTGGTGTTTGTCCCATTTTGTGAATTCTTGGTTGGTGAGCGGACCCCAGACCTCACAACCATAAAGGGCAATGGGTTCTATAACTGATTCAAGTATTTTTTAGCCAGGTCCTAATTGGTATGTCCAATTTTCTGTTCCTTTTGATGACATAGAAGGCCCTTCTTGCCTTGTCTCTCAGATCATTTACAGCTTTGTGGAAGTTACCTGTGGCACTGATGCTTAGACCGAGGTATGTATCGTTTTTTTGTGTGCTCAAGTGCAACGGTGTCTAGATGGAATTTGTATTTGTGGTCTGACAGCATCTGTGCAGAAGATCTAGGTGCTGTTGTAGGCCCTCCTTGGTTGGTGACAGAAGCACCAGATCATCAGCGAACAGTAGACATTTGATTTGAGACTTCAAATAGGATCTCTCTCTCTCTAAAGGCTTTTTTTGGCATGATTGACATGTTTATATTGCCAAAGCAAATGAAATAGTTGAACTAAGTGAAAAAAAACAATACAGAATTAACAGTAAACATTACACTTACAAAAGCTCCAAAAGAATAAAGGTTTTTCTAATGTCATATTCTGGCTATATACAGTGTTGTAACAATGTGCAAATCGCTCACTCACACACAAACACACACTGTTTCCTGAAAATCTTCTTTACAATCTCTTTGGATAATTTCAATCAATTTTGAAGTTAACAGCCTGTATTTTACAAATCTACAGTCTGTGACTCCTACTCCACGCCAGCCCCTTCCCAGCCCCAACCCCAATACGCCAGCCCCAGCCAGCCCCTTCCCAGCCCCAATCCCACTACGCCAGCCCCAACCTACCCCAGCCAGCCCCTTCCCAGCCTCAACCCCACTACCCCAGCCTCAACCCCACTACCCCAGCCTCAACCCCACTACCCCAGCCTCAACCCCACTACCCCAGCCTCAACCCCGGTCTCTGGGTTTATAGTGAAGAATGATGGCTGTGGTAGGTTGCAACTGCTCAGCGGAGGCATGTAAGAGCCCTATCAGAGGAGTTATCTAAGAGCCTCAGTGGCCTGTGATGAATGGTTCTGAGCTCTGTGACTCACAGATCAATAAGCCACTAGCACAGCCTCCTCACCCCTCACCTATGTTTGAGAACTTTCCCTCCATCCATGGCTCAAATGGCCATTGATCTTTTACCCATGGCTTGTTTTAAATAAAAGCGGTATTTCTTCTCCACCCAAGCATGCCCGGGCTCTGACAGCAGTGATTGCTACGGTCGCGAGCGATGTACAGACGCTACTTTAGACTGATCGAAGTGCGTAATCTGAGAGGAGGTGAGAGAAACCGCTACCCCCATTCCACCGTGGACAGAGAGTGCTACCGAGGTTAACATCACAAGTTAACATAAGGCGGTCTCGTCTCATGTCGATGCACACACTACACAACAAACACATACACACACAATACAAACACATACACACACACACACAATACAAACACATACACACACACACACACAATACAAACACATATACACACACACACAATACAAACACATACACATACACACACACACACAATACAAACACATACACACACACACACACAATACAAACACATACACACACACAATACAAACACATACACACCCTCCTCCACACAAACTACAAACACATACACCCCCCCCCACACACACACACACACAATACAAACACATACACACAATACAAACACATACACACACACAATACAAACACACAATACAAACACATATACACACACACACACACACAATACAAACACATATACACACACACACACACAATACAAACACATACACATACACACACACACACAATACAAACACATACACACACACAATACAAACACATACAAACACATACACACACACACACAATACAAACACATACACACACACACAATACAAACACATACACACACACACAATACAAACACATACACACACACACAATACAAACACATACACACACACACAATACAAACACATACACACACACACAATACAAACACATACACACACACAATACAAACACATACACACACACACACAATACAAACACATACACACACACACACACAATACAAACACACACAATACAAACACATACACACACACAATACAAACACATACACACACACAATACAAACACATACACACACACACAATACAAACACATACACACACACACACACACACACACAATACAAACACATACACACACACACAATACAAACACATACACACACACACACACACAATACAAACACATACACACACACACACAATACAAACACACACAATACAAACACATACACACACACACACAATACAAACACATACACACACACACACAATACAAACACATACACACACACAATACAAACACATACACACACACACACAATACAAACACATACACACACACAATACAAACACATACACACACACAATATAAACACATACACACACACAATACAAACTACAAAAACATACACCCCCCACACACACACAATACAAACACATACCCCCCCATACACACACACACAATACAAACACACAATACAAACACACAATACAAACACACACACACATACACATACACTCCCTCCCCCTACACAAACTACACACACATACACTCCCTCCCCCTACACACTACAAACACATACATACCCCCCACACACACAATACAAACACATACACCCCCTCCCCCACACACACACAATACAAACATACACCCCCACATACAAACACATACACCCCCTCCCCCCACACACACAATACAAACACATACACCCCCCCCCCACACACACAATACAAAACACATACACCCCCCCCCCACACACCCAATACAAACACATACACCCCCACACACACCCCCACCCCCACACACACAATACAAACACATACACCCCCACACACACAATACAAACACATACACCCCCACACACACAATACAAACAATACAAGCCATAGACTGTTCTCTCTGCTACCGCATGGCAAGCAGTGTCAGTGCACCAACAGCTCATTTAATATCTAATCAAATGGCTACCTGGACACACACACACACACACACACACACACACACACACACACACACACACACACACACACACACACACACACACACACACACACACACACACACACACACACACACACACACACACACACACACACACACACACACACACACACACACACACACACACACACACACACACAAACATCTGTGCAGTCAGGGCTCATTGAATGTAACCTGTCTCAGAGCTCTTCAAATGGTCCTGCCCTTTTGAATTCTGCAATTCAAATGGATCTTTTTACCTTTCGTATTTTGTTTCACATACAATTATGCATCCTAACTCTCCCTAGACCACCGAAGCAACACAGTACATTGTGTTTGCTGTACCCCGGGTGGGCTGTATAGTCTGGTGTGTTTCTGGTTTTGATCTGCTCTACAACACATACCTCAGCTCTGCGGGGGATGGAGGGATTTAGGATAAAAAAAGAACAGTAGAAATCTCACTTCTCACACACCAGTTAGTCTTCCACTTCCCTTCCTCCCCCTGTCTCTAGTGAGGTGTGTGTGTGGGGGGGGGGGGGGGGGCTGCTTCTTTGTATGTTAATTGTGTGGCTAGCGGCCACCACCACACCTGTTGCTGTCAGTAAGGCAGCCAGGCAGTGGGAGGGAGAGAGAGTCTATGCCCCCTGGTAGCCCCTGCTGGGAGTCTAACCCCACTGGGGATGGGAGAGACAGGGAGAGGCTGGTGGGTGTGTGTTTATTCGTGTCTGAGGGGTGTGTGTGTGGGTCTGGTGTGGCCCATGTGTGTTGACAGTGAGCTCTCCCTTCTGCCCACCCTGCACTGAGCCAGGGTGCTTAATGAAGCTGGGGTCAGTGGCATGTGTGCGGCTAATTGGCCATGTTTGCCCAAGGCTCTGGCTGCCTGTGAGTGAAGCGTCCAGCGAGGGCCCAGTTTGCTGCAGCACCCTTTACTCTGTTCCGCTCCAGAGGACAGCACCTCTCCTCTGTCTGCCTGCCTCTCTCTTGTGAGCTCAGCTCAGAGACTTAGAAGCCCACCCTATTTTCTCTCTCTCATTACCTCTTACTCTCTCATTACCTCTTACTTTCAAAAAATGTCACTAGCTCCAGTATGCCTTATTAGTGAACTCTGTCTATACGTCTCGCTCACACACGTCCCTTTATATTCACCCGTTTACCCTTTTATTTCTCTCCTTTCTCTCATTCCTTAGACTTTTTCACTTTCTTGCTCAAATCACCCATCACATTCTCTCTTCCCCCTCACTTGCTACGGTGCGATTTGGGCAATTTTCCATGGTCCTGCTGGACAGTGTCCAGGACAAACCAACTTTCAGTAGGGAGGGAGTGAAGGAGGGAGGGATGGAGAAAGGGGGATACATAGAAGATAGGGGGTGCTATAATTAGCTGAGCCTCCTCTCGCTCCTCGTTAAGGCAGTAATGGCTCCCATTGTTTGTCTGATAACCAGCGACATAGAGCTGAGGATACTGCCACAGGGGATGGTAGAGTGAAATGAGCCACCACCTATGGTCCTAGACTGTTGTACCTGGGAGACAGTGGTTGGATACACAACCACACCCTCGCTAGCTTAACCCACACCACACACCAATGAGCGGCCTTTCTCTCATGGGAACTGTGGGAAGCGTATTGTGATAAAATGGGGCGGCAGGGGAGCCTAGTCGTTAGAGTTGGACTAGTAACCAAAAGGTTGCAAGTTCAAATCCCCGAGCTGACAAGGTACAAATCTGTCGTTCTGCCCCTGAACAGGCAGTTAACCCACTGTTCCTAGGCCGTCATTGAAAATAAGAATTGCCTGGTTAGATAAAGATAAAATAAAATGTAATAATAACGGAATAACTGTTTAATGATCAATCCTATCCTGTTGTCAACCGAATAACGGTCTTATCAAGCCTATCCTGTTGTCAGCCGAATAACGGTCTTATCAATCCTATCCTGTTGTCAGCCGAATAACGGTCTTATCAATCCTATCCTGTTGTCAGCCGAATAACTGTTTAATGATCAATCCTATCCTGTTGTCAGCTGAATAAAGGTCTTATCAATCCTATCCTGTTGTCAGCCGAATAACGGTCTAATTATCAATCCTATCCTGTTGTCAACCGAAGAACGGTCTAATTATCAATCCTATCCTGTTGTCAGCCGAATAACGGTCTAATTATCTATCCTATCCTGTTGTCAGCCGAATAACGGTCTAATTATCAATCCTATCCTGTTGTCAACTGAATAACGGTCTAATTATCAATCCTATCCTGTTGTCAGCCGAATAACGGTCTAATCAATCCTATCCTGTTGTCAGCCGAATAACCGTCTTATCAATCCTATCCTGTTGTCAACCGAATAACGGTCTTATCAATCCTATCCTGTTGTCAACCGAATAACGGTCTTATCAATCCTATCCTATCCTGTTGTCAGCCGAATAACGGTCTATTTATCAATCCTATCCTGTTGTCAACCGAATAACGGTCTAATTATCAATCCTATCCTGTTGTCAGCCGAATAACAGTCTAATTATCAATTATCAATCTATCCTGTTGTCAGCCGAATAACGGTCTAATTATCAATCCTATCCTGTTAACCGAATAACAGTCTAATTATCTATCCTATCCTGTTGTCAACCGAATAACGGTCTAATTATCAATCCTATCCTGTTGTCATCCAAATAACGGTCTTATCATTCCTATCCTGTTGTCAGCCGAATAACGGTCTTATCAATCCTATCCTGTTGTCAACCGAATAACGGTCTAATTATCAATCCTATCCTGTTAACCGAATAACGGTCTAATTATCTATCCTATCCTGTTGTCAACCGAATAACGGTCTAATTATCAATCCTATCCTGTTGTCAGCCGAATAACGGTCTTATCAATCCTATCCTGTTGTCAACCGAATAACGGTCTAATTATCAATCCTATCCTGTTGTCAACCGAATAACGGTCTAATTATCCAGCCTATCCTGTTGTCAACCGAATAACGGTCTAATCAAGCCTATCCTGTTGTCAACCGAATAACGGTCTTATCAATCCTATCCTGTTGTCAGCCGAATAACGGTCTAATTATCTATCCTATCCTGTTGTCAGCCGAATAACGGTCTAATTATCAATCCTATCCTGTTGTCAACTGAATAACGGTCTAATTATCAATCCTATCCTGTTGTCAGCCGAATAACGGTCTTATCAATCCTATCCTGTTGTCAGCCGAATAACGGTCTTATCAATCCTATCCTGTTGTCAGCCGAATAACTGTTTAATGATCAATCCTATCCTGTTGTCAGCTGAATAAAGGTCTTATCAATCCTATCCTGTTGTCAGCCGAATAACGGTCTAATTATCAATCCTATCCTGTTGTCAACCGAAGAACGGTCTAATTATCAATCCTATCCTGTTGTCAGCCGAATAACGGTCTAATTATCTATCCTATCCTGTTGTCAGCCGAATAACGGTCTAATTATCAATCCTATCCTGTTGTCAACTGAATAACGGTCTAATTATCAATCCTATCCTGTTGTCAGCCGAATAACGGTCTAATCAATCCTATCCTGTTGTCAGCCGAATAACCGTCTTATCAATCCTATCCTGTTGTCAACCGAATAACGGTCTTATCAATCCTATCCTGTTGTCAACCGAATAACGGTCTTATCAATCCTATCCTATCCTGTTGTCAGCCGAATAACGGTTTTATCAATCCTATCCTGTTGTCAGCCGAATAACGGTCTAATCAATTCTATCCTGTTGTCTTGCCGAATAACGGTCTTATCAATCCTATCCTGTTGTCAGCCGAATAACGGTCTAATTATCAATCCTATCCTGTTGTCAGCCGAATAACGGTCTAATTATCAATCCTATCCTGTTGTCAACCGAATAACGGTCTAATTATCAATCCTATCCTGTTGTCAGCCGAATAACAGTCTAATTATCAATCCTATCCTGTTGTCAGCCGAATAACGGTCTAATTATCAATCCTATCCTGTTAACCGAATAACGGTCTAATTATCTATCCTATCCTGTTGTCAACCGAATAACGGTCTAATTATCAATCCTATCCTGTTGTCAGCCGAATAACGGTCTTATCATTCCTATCCTGTTGTCAGCCGAATAACGGTCTTATCAATCCTATCCTGTTGTCAACCGAATAACGGTCTAATTATCAATCCTATCCTGTTGTCAATCCTGTTGTCAGCCGAATAACGGTCTTATCAATAACGGTCTAATTATCTATCCTATCCTGTTGTCAACCGAATAACGGTCTAATCAAGCCTATCCTGTTGTCAACCGAATAACGGTCTTATCAATCCTATCCTGTTGTCAGCCGAATAACGGTCTAATTATCCAGCCTATCCTGTTGTCAACCGAATAACGGTCTAATCAAGCCTATCCTGTTGTCAACCGAATAACGGTCTTATCAATCCTATCCTGTTGTCAGCCGAATAACGGTGTAATTATCAATCCTATCCTGTTGTCACCCGAATAACGGTCTTATCAATCCTATCCTGTTGTCAACCGAATAACGGTCTAATTATCACCCTATCCTGTTGTCAGCTTAATAACGGTCTTATCAAACCTATCCTGTTGTCAGCTGAATAACGGTCTAATTATCAATCCTATCCTGTTGTCAACCGAATAACGGTCTTATCAATCCTATCCTGTTGTCAACTGAATAACGGTCTAATTATCAATCCTATCCTGTTGTCAGCCGAATAACGGTCTTATCAATCCTATCCTGTTGTCAACCGAATAATGGTCTAATTATCACCCTATCCTGTTGTCAGCTTAATAACGGTCTTATCAAACCTATCCTGTTGTCAGCTGAATAACGGTCTAATTATCAATCCTATCCTGTTGTCAACCGAATAACGGTCTTATCAATCCTATCCTGTTGTCAACTGAATAACGGTGTAATTATCAATCCTATCCTGTTGTCAGCCGAATAACGGTCTTATCAATCCTATCCTGTTGTCAACCGAATAACGGTCTAATTATCAATCCTATCCTGTTGTCAGCTGAATAACAGTCTAATTATCAATCCTATCCTGTTGTCAGCCGAATAACAGTCTAATTATCAATCCTATCCTGTTGTCAGCCGAATAACGGTCTTATCAACCCTATCCTGTTGTCAGCCGAATAACGGTCTTATCTATCCTATCCTGTTGTCAGCCGAATAACGGTCTAATTATCAATCCTATCCTGTTGTCAGCCGAATAACGGTCTAATTATCAATCCTATCCTGTTGTCAGCCGAATAACGGTCTAATTATCAATCCTATCCTGTTGTCAGCCGAATAACGGTCTAATTATCAATCCTATCCTGTTGTCAGCCGAATAACGGTCTTATCAATCCTATCCTGTTGTCAGCCGAATAACGGTCTTATCAACCCTATCCTGTTGTCAGCCGAATAACGGTCTAATTATCAATCCTATCCTGTTGTCAACCGAATAACGGTCTTATCAATCCTATCCTGTTGTCAGCCGAATAACGGTCTTATCAACCCTATCCTGTTGTCAGCCGAATAACGGTCTTATCTATCCTATCCTGTTGTCAGCCGAATAACGGTCTTATCTATCCTATCCTGTTGTCAGCCGAATAACGGTCTAATTATCAATCCTATCCTGTTGTCAGCCGAATAACGGTCTAATTATCAATCCTATCCTGTTGTCAGCCGAATAACGGTCTAATTATCAATCCTATCCTGTTGTCACCCGAATAACGGTCTTATCAATCCTATCCTGTTGTCAGCCGAATAACGGTCTTATCAACCCTATCCTGTTGTCAGCCGAATAACGGTCTTATCTATCCTATCCTGTTGTCAGCCGAATAACGGTCTTATCAATCCTATCCTGTTGTCAGCCGAATAACGGTCTTATCAATCCTATCCTGTTGTCAGCCGAATAACGGTTTTATCAATCCTATCCTGTTGTCAACCGAATAACGGTTTTATCAATCCTATCCTGTTGTCAGCCGAATAACGGTCTTATCAATCCTATCCTGTTGTCAGCCGAATAACGGTCTTATCAACCCTATCCTGTTGTCAGCCGAATAACGGTCTTATCTATCCTATCCTGTTGTCAGCCGAATAACGGTCTTATCAATCCTATCCTGTTGTCAGCCGAATAACGGTCTAATTATCAATCCTATCCTGTTGTCAACCGAATAACGGTCTAATTATCAATCCTATCCTGTTGTCAGCCGAATAACGGTCTTATCAACCCTATCCTGTTGTCAGCCGAATAACGGTCTTATCAACCCTATCCTGTTGTCAGCCGAATAACGGTCTTATCTATCCTATCCTGTTGTCAGCCGAATAACGGTCTTATCTATCCTATCCTGTTGTCAGCCGAATAACGGTCTTATCAATCCTATCCTGTTGTCAGCCGAATAACTGTCTAATTATCAATCCTATCCTGTTGTCAGCCGAATAACGGTCTAATTATCAATCCTATCCTGTTGTCAGCCGAATAACGGTCTAATTATCAATCCTATCCTGTTGTCAGCTGAATAACGGTCGAATTAAGCTGACAACTCTTGGCCAGCAGTCGGAAAAGTAGTATCAGTTAACTTCTTGGATATAGGGGGCGCTCTTTTAATTTATGGATAAAAAAACGTTCCCATTTTAAACAAGATATTTTGTCACGAAAAGATGCTCGACTATGCATATAATTGACAGCTTTGGAAAGAAAACACTCTGACGTTTCCAAAACTGCAAAGATATTGTCTGTGAGTGTCACAGAACCAATGCTATAGGCGAAACCAAGATGAAACTTCAAACAGGAAGTGAGCCATATTTGAGGCGCTGTGTTCCAATGTCTCCTTATATGGCTGTGAATGCGCCAGGAACGAGCCTACACGTTCTGTTGTTTCCCCAAGGTGTCTGCAGCATTGTGACGTATTTGTAGGCATATCATTGGAAAATTGACCATAAGAGACTACATTTACCAGGTGTCCGCCTGGTGCGTAATCTCCAGCTGCATGTATTAACACCTTGAGGATTGATTCTAAATAACGTTTGCCATGTTTCTGTCGATATTATGGAGTTAATATGGAAAAAAGTTAGGCGTTTTGATGACTGAATATATTAGTACCAGTCAAAGGTTTGGAAAAACCTATTCATTAAATAGTTTCTTTATTTTTAGTAAAAATAGTAGTAATAAAATAAACAAAAACCCTTAAATGGTCTTGTATGTCTTCCATTTCCTAATAATTGCTCCCACAGTTGATTTCTTCAAACCAAGCTGCTTACCTATTGCAGATTCAGTCTTCCCAGCCTGGTGCATGTCTACAATTTTGTTTCTGGTGTCCTTTGACAGCTTTTTGGTCTTGGCCATAGTGGAGTTTGGAGTGTGACTGTTTGAGGTTGTGGACAGGTGTCTTTTATACTGATAACAAGTTCAAACAGGTGCCATTAATACAGGTAACGAGTGGAGGACAGAGGAGCCTCTTAAAGAAGAAGTTACAGGTCTGTGAGAGCCAGAAATCTTGCTTGTTTGTAGGTGACCAAATACTTATTTTCCACCATAATTTGCAAATAAATTCATTAAAACTCCTACAATGTGATTTCTGGATTCTTTTCTAATTTAGTCTATGATGAAAATTACAGGCCTCATCTTTTTAAGTGGGAGAACTTGCACAATTGGTGGCTGACTAAATACTTTTTTGCCCCACTTTTTTGCCCCACTACATACATACATACATACATACATACATACATACATACATACATACATACATACATACATACATACATACATACATACATACATACATACATACATACATACATACATACATACATACATACATACATACATACATACATACATACATACATACATACACACACACACACACACACAGTTAAAGTCGGATGTTTACATACACCCTAGTCAAATACATTTAAACTCAGTTTTTTAAAAGTACAATAAAAGTTAGTAGAAACATGCCAAGCGATGTTTAAAATCAATCCTCCGGTTGTTAATATATTGTTAACGGACAAAAGCTTCGTCAATAGAAAAAGAGAAACAAGAAAGGAACATTCCCGATCAGGCAAATGGCTGATGTCTGGAAATTTCCACTGGCCACTGATTGAAAGTGCTGTATCTCCCTCGTTTTTCAGAGTAAAAGCCTGAAACAATGCCTAAAGACTGGCCACATGTAGAGCAAGCCATAGAGCTCGTGAACTCGTGAATAGGCTTTCAATGGAAAAACAGCCTTTCAAAATAATAGTACTTCCTGGTTGGATGATACTCTGGTTTTTGCCTGCCATACATTTTCTGTTATACTCAGACATTATTTTAACAGTTTTCGAAACTTTAGTGTGTTTTCTATCCAAATCTACTAATTATATGCATATCCTATCTTCTGGCCTGAGTAGCAGGCAGTTTAATTTGGGCACGCTTTTCATCCAAAATTCAAAATTCTGCCCCGTACCCTAGTGAAGTTAAGCCATTTTGCCACAACTTTGGAAATATGCTTGGGGTCATTGTCCATTAGGAAGACCCATTTGCAGCAAAGCTTTAACTTCCTGACTGATGTCTTGAGATGTTACTTAAATATATCCACATAATTGTCCTTCCTCATGAAGTCATCTATTTTGTGAAGTGCACCAGTCCCTCCTGCAGCAAAGCACCCCCACAACATCATGCTACCACCCCGTGCTTCACGGTTGGGATGGTTTTCTTCAGCTTGCAAACCTTCCCCTTTTTCCTCCAAACATAACGATGGTCATTATGGCCAAGCAGTTCTATTTTTGTTTCATCAGACCAGAGGACAGTTCTCCAAAAAGTACCATCTTTGTCCCAATGTGCGGTTGCAAACCATAGTCTGTTTTTTTAATGGCGGTTTTGGAGCAGTGGCTTCTTCCTTGCTGAGCGGCCTTTCAGGTTATGTTGATATAGGACTCGTTTTACTGTGGATATAGATACTTTTGTACCTGTTTCCTCCAGCATCTTCACAAGGTCCTTTGCTGTTGTTCTGGGATTGATTTGCACTTTTCGCACCTAAGTACGTTCATCTCTAGGAGACAGAATGCGTCTCCTTCCTGAGCGGTATGACGGCTGCGTGGTCCCATGGTGGTTATACTTGCGTAATATTGTTTGTATAGATGAATGTGGTACCTTCAGGCGTTTGTAAATTGCTCACAAGGATGAGCCAGACTTGTGTAGGTCTACAATTTTTTTCTGAGGTCTTGGCTGATTTCTTTTGATTTTCCCACGATGCCAAGCAAAGAGGCATTGAGTTTGAAGGTTGGCCTTGAAATACATCCACAGGTACACCTCCAATTGACTCAAATGATGTCAATTAGCCCAACAGAAGCTTCCAAAGCCATGCCATAATTTTCTGGAATTTCCCAAGCTGTTTAATGGCACAGTCAACTTAGTGTATGTAAACTTCTGACCCAATGGAATTGTGATACACTGAATAAGTGAAATAATCCGTCTACACAATTGTTGGAAAAATTACTTGTGTCATGCACAAAGTAGATGTCCTAACTGACTTGCCAAAACCATAATTTGTTAACAAGAAATTTGTGGAGTGGTTGAAAACAAGTTTTAATGAATCCAACGTAAGTGTATGTAAACCTCTGACTTCAACTGTGTGTGTGTAAACATACATACATGCATGCATACATGCATGCATACATACACATACATACATACATACATACATACATACATACATACATACATGCATGCATGCATACATGCATGCATGCATACATACATACATACATACATACATACATACATACATACATACATACATACATACATACATACATACATACATACATACATACATACATGCATACATGCATACATGCATACATGCATACATGCATACATGCATACATGCATGCATACATACATACATACATACATACAGTGGAGAGAACAAGTATTTGAAACACTGCCGATTTTGCAGGTTTTCCTACTTACAAAGCATGTAGAGGTCTGTAATTTTTATCATAGGTAGTACACTTCAACTGTGAGAGACTGAATCTAAAACAAAAATCCAGAAAATCACATTGTATGATTTTTAAATAATTAATTAGCATTCTATTGCATGACATAAGTATTTGATACATCGGCAGAGCAGAACTTAATATTTGGTACATAAACCTTTGTTTGCAATTACAGAGATCATACATTTCCTTTAGTCTTTGACCAGGTTTGAAAACACTGCATCAGGGATTTTGGCCCACTGCTCCACACAGACCTTCTCCAGATCCTTCAGGTTTCGGGGTTGTCGCTGAGTAATACAGACTTTCAGCTCCCTCCAAAGATTTTCTATTGAGTTCAGGTCTAGAGACTGGCTAGGCCACTTCAGGACCTTGAGATGCTTCTTACGGAGCCACTCCTTAGTTGCCCTGGCTGTGTGTTTCGGGTCGTTGTCATGCTGGAAGACCCAGCCATGACCCATATTCAATGCTTTTAATGAGGGAAGGAGGTTGTTGGCCAAGTTCTCTCGATACATGGCCCCATCCATCCTCCCCTCAATACGGTGCAGTCGTCCTGTCCCCTTTGCAGAAAAGCATCCCCAAAGAATGTTTCCACCTCCATGCTTCACGGTTGGGATGGTGTTCTTGGGGTTGTACTCATCCTTCTTCATCCTCCAAACACGGCGAGTGGAGTTTAGACCAAAAAGCTCTATTTTTGTCTCATCAGACCACATGACCTTCTCCCATTCCTCCTCTGGATCTTCTTCTAATAATTGCGCCAACAGTTGTTGCCATCTCACCAAGCTGCTTGTCTATTGTCTTGTTGCCCATCCCAGCCTTGTGCAGGTCTACAATTTTCCCTGATGTCTTTACACAGCTCTCTGGTCTTGGCCATTGTGGAGAGGTTGGAGTCTGTTTGATTGAGTGTGTGGACAGCTGTCTCTTATACAGGTAACGAGTTCAAACAGGTGCAGTTAATACAGGTAATGTGTGGAGAACAGGAGGAATTCATAGAGAAAAACTAAAATGTCTGTAAGAGCCGGAATTCTTACTGGTTGGTAGGTGATCAAATACTTTTGCCATGCAAATTAATTACTTAAAAATCATACAATGTGATTTTCAGAATTTTTGTTTTAGATTCTGTCTCTCACAGTTGAAGTGTATCTATGATAAAAACAATTGCAGACCTCTACATGCTTTGTAAGTAGGAAAACCTGCAAAATCGGCAGTGTATCAAATACTTGTTCTCCCCACTGTACATACGGGGGATTGGAAATGATGCAGTTACATTGAAGGAAGCTACAATCTAAAATATTAATGCTGATCTACCCCCTAAATAAATTCTGAATAAAATAACAATAACGAACAAGGCTTTATATAGGGGGTATCGGTACTGAGTCAATGTACTTGTGGGTAGGGGTAAGTTGTGGGTAGGGGTAAATGGACTATTTGTAGATAATAAACGGGGAGTAGCAGCTGTGTAAAAACAAATGGGGCGGGGGGGTCAATGTAAATAATCCTGTTGGCCATTTGATTAATTGTTCAGCAGTCTTATGGTTTGGGGGTAGAAGTTGTTAAGGAGACTTTTGGACCTAGACTTGCTCCGGTACTGCTTGCCATGTGGTAGCAGAGCGAACAGTCTATGACTAGGGTGGCTGGAGTCTTTGACAATATTTTGGCCCTTTCTCTGACAGTGCCTAGTATATAGGTCCTGGATGGCAGAAAGCTTTGCCACAGTGATGTACTGGGCCGTACGCACTACCCTCTTTAGCGACTCACTGTCAGATGCCGAGCAGTTGCCATACCAGGTGGTGATGCAACCGGTCAGGATGCTCTCGATGTTGTAGCTATAGAACATTTTGAGGATCTGAGGACCCATGTGCCAAATCTTTTCAGTCTCCTGAGGGGGAAAAGGTGTTGTCGTGCCCTCTTCACGACTGTCTTGGTGTGTTTTGACCATGATTGTTTGTTTGTGATGGGGACACCAAGGAACTTGAAACTTTCGACCCGCTACACTACAGCCCCATCGATGTGAATCGGCCCTCCTTTTTCTGTAGTCCACAATCATCTCCTTTGTTTTACTCACGTTGAGGGAGAGGTTGTTGTTCTGGCACCACACTGCCATCCTCCCTATAGGCTGTCTCGTTGTTGGTGATCAGGACTACCACTGTTGTGTCGTCTGCATACTTAATGATGGTATTGGATTTGTGCTTGGCCACAAAGTTGTGGGTGAACAGGGAGTAGAGGGGACTAAGCCCGCACCCCTGAGGGTCCCCAGTGTTGAGGATCAGTGTGGAAAATGTGTTGTTGCATACCCTTACCACCTGTAGGCAGCCCCTCAGGAAGTCTATGTTCCAGTTGCAGAGGGAGGTGTTTAGTCCCCAGGGTCCTTAGCTTAGTGATGAGCTTTGTGGGCACCATGGTGTTGAAATCCTGAGCTGTAGTCAATGAACATTATTCACAAATAGGAGTTCCCTTTGTCCAGGTGGGAAAGGGCCGCGTGGAGTGCCTTTGCGTCATCTGTGGATCTGTTGGGGCGGTATAAAAATTGGGAGTGGGTCTAGGTTTTCTGGCATATTGGTGTTGATGTGAGTCATGACCAGCTTTTCAAAGCACTTCATGGCTACGACTTGAGCGCTACGGGGCATTAGTAATTTAGGCAGTTTACCTTTGCTTTCTTGTTCACAGGGACTGTGCTTGAACATGTTGGTATTACAAACTCAGTCAGGGGGAGGTTGAAAATGTCAGTGAATCGAGATGTGAAGGATAACAGACATTAGTATTGTTTTGTGCAAAACACAAGCATCTTGGCTCTTTTCATATACCCCGACAGTGAATAATAACTACAACTGCGATAATTAATGTTAGTGAAATACAAATATTATCATGACCGTCAGGCAGCTGTGTTTGGGTTGGAGCCCACAACCCGTCGGCACCTCTGTAAACTTTCTGGGGTTCACTGTGAAATCTGCTAAACCATAAAACCACTAACACTGAGTCTTAGTTTGCATCCCTTAGCCGGGAGTCAGGAGCGACTGGGTTCCATCTGTGCTAGGCTTAGAAATCAGACAGCAGCTCTTCCTCAGTGTACTCCTCTATAATCTACTGTGTATTTAGGTGAGAACTCCTGTGCTCTACTTTCACTCCCCGATCCCAGCCCATGATTTCTTTTCCCAGCCCATGATGCCTGTTGATAACTCCAGACAAAATATAGTTCAGCTGAAATGTCAGATACCCCAATTTTTTGTGCAGCCCGTGTTGTAATATGGGGGGGTCCCACTCATTGTGGGGTCTTATATCTCCCTCTCTAACTTTAAGCAGCTTAGAGCAGCTTACCGATCACTGTACCTGTACACAGCCAATCTGTAAATAGCACACCCAACTACCTCATCCCCCATATTATTGCTTACCCTCTTGCTCTTTTGCACCCCAGTATCTCTACTTGCACATCATCTGCACATCTAGTGGGGCAAAAAAGTATTTAGTCAGCCACCAATTGTGCAAGTTATCCTACTTAAAAAGATGAGAGGCCTGTAATTTTCATCATAGGTACACTTCAACTATGACAGATAAAATGAGATAAAAAAAATCCGGAAAATCACATAAGGATTTTTAATGAATTTATTTGCAAATTATGGTGGAAAATAAGTATTTGGTCACCTACAAACAAGCAAGATTTCTGGCTCTCACAGACCTGTAACTTCCTCTTTAAGAGGCTCCTCTGTCCTCCACTCATTACCTGTATTAATGGCACCTGTTTGAACTTGTTATCAGTATAAAAGACACCTGTCCACAACCTCAAACAGTCACACTCCAAACTCCACTATGGCCAAGACCAAAGGGCTGTCAAAGGACACCAGAAACAAAATTGTAGACCTGCACCAGGCTGGGAAGACTGAATCTGCAATAGGTAAGCAGCTTGGTTTGAAGAAATCAACTGTGGGAACAATTATTAGGAAATGGAAGACATACAAGACCACTGATAATCTCCCTCGATCTGGGGCTCCACGCAAGATCTCAACCCGTGGGGTCAAAATGATCACAAGAACGGTGAGCAAAAATCCCAGAACCACACGGGGGTACCTAGTGAATGACCTGCAGAGAGCTGGGACCAAAGTAACAAAGCCTACCATCAGTAACACACTACGCCGCCAGGGACTCAAATCCTGCAGTGCAAGACGGGTGCCCCTGATTAAGCCAGTACATGTCCAGGCCCGTCTGAAGTTTGCTAGAGAGAATTTGGATGATCCAGAAGAAGATTGGGAGAATGTCATATGGTCAAATGAAACCAAAATATAACTTTTTGGTAAAAACTCAACTCGTCGTGTTTGGAGGACAAAGAATGCTGAGTTGCATCCAAAGAACACCATACCTACTGTGAAGCATGGGGGTGGAAACATCATGCTTTGGGGCTGTTTTTCTGCAAAGGGACCAGGACGACTGATCCGTGTAAAGGAAAGAATGAATGGGGCCATGTATCGTGAGATTTTGTGTGAAAACCTTCCATCAGCAAGGGGATTGAAAATGAAACGCTGGGTCTTTCAGCATGACAATGATCCCAAACACACCGCCCGGGCAACGAAGGAGTGGCTACGTAAGAAGCATTTCAAGGTCCTGGAGTGGCCTAGCCAGTCTCCAGATCTCAACCCCATAGAAAATCTTTGGAGGGAGTTGAAAGTCCGTGTTGCCCAGCAGCCCCAAAACATCACTGCTCTAGAGGAGATCTGCATGGAGGAATGGGCCTCTGTCATTGCCAACAAAGGGCATACAACAAAGTATTGAGAAATTTTTGTTTTTGACCAAATACTTATTTTCCACCATAATTTGCAAATAAATTCATAAAATCCTATAATGTGATTTTCTGGATTTTTATTCTCTCATTTTGTCTGTCATAGTTGAAGTGTACATATGATGAAAATTACAGGCCTCTCATATTTTTAAGTGGGAGAACTTGCACAATTGGTGGCTGTCTAAATTCTTTTTTTGCCCCACTGTATCACTCCAGTATTAATGCTAAATTGTAATTATTTTCGCCTCTATGGCCTATTTATTGCCTACCTCCCTACATTTGCACACATTGTACATAGATTTTTCTATTTTTATTTTTATTTTGTGTTATTGACTGTACGTATGTTTGTGTAACTCTGTTGTTTTTGTCGCACTGCTTTGCTTTATCTTGGCCAGGTCGCAGTTGTAAATGAGAACTTGTTCTGAACTGGCCTACCTGGTTAAATAAAGGTGAAATAAAAAAAATGAAGAAAAGTGTGCTTAGGGTTAGCTAAGTAAAAAAATTATAACACAAAGAATTCATATGCTTTTCTTTCATCTGCTTCTATTATGTTGCTCTCTGTTGTTCAGAGTTCCTGCTGCTTGCTCCCATATGATCATGTAAATTGCATGCTAATGGCACGGTCTGGGGTATCCACATGGGTCATGAAGTGTCAATCATCTTCCTCTTGGGCCTTGGCTAATCCCCAGTGCAAAGAAGTGCTTGGGGATGAATGAATTATAGTGCACGGGAGCGAACAAAATATTACATTTTCTCATCTTGTTGTTGGGCCCGGTGAATCTGAGGGGTGCTACCCCCTTGAGAGAACTTGACCTTATACCATATAAACATATACACACTACCATTCAAAAGTTTGTGGTCACTTAGAAATATCCTCGTTTTTGAAAGAAAGCAAATGTTTTGTCCATTTTAAAATAACATCAAATTGATCAGAAATACAGTGTAGACATTGTTAATGTCGTAAATTACTATTGTAGCTGGAAATGGCAGATTTTTTATGGAGTTTCTACATAAGCGTACAGATACCCATTATCAGCAACCATCACTCCTGTGTTCCAATGGCACATTGTTAGCTAATCCAAGTTTATAAAAAAGCCAATGCCGATTAATCGGACAATTTAAAACATTTTTTTTAAATAAAATAAAACATTTATTTGTAATAATGGCAATTACAACAATACTGAATGAACACTTATTTTAACTTAATATATCAATAAAATCAATTTAGCCTCAAGTAAAATGAAACATGTTCAATGTGGTTTAAATAATGCAAACAAAGTGAAGAAAGTAAAAGTGTTTCTTAAATGTGCCATGTAAGAAAGATAACGTTTCAGTTCCTTGCTCAGAACATGAGAACATATGAAAGCTGTTGGTTCCTTTTAACAGGAGTCTTCAATATTCCCAGGTAAGAAGTTTTAGGTTGTAGTTATTATAGGAATTATATGTCATGTTTGTCATTTATTATCATGTCTTGTCCCTGTGCTCCCCATGCTATTCGTTTCCCTCTGCTGGTCTTATTTGGTTCTTTCCCTCCTTCTATCCCTCTCTCTCCCCCTCCCTCTCTCACTCTCTCGCTCTCTCTTCTCTCTATCGTTCCGTTCCTGCTCCCAGCTGTTCCTATTCCCCTAATCATCATTTAGTCTTCCCACACCTGTTCCCGATCCTTTCCCCTGATTAGAGTCCCTATTTATTCCTTTGTGATCCGTTCCTGTCCCGTCGGTTCCTTGTATTGTATTCACCATGCTGTGATTGTGTTTCGCCCTGTCCTGTCGTGTTTTTGCTGTGATTGTGTATCGCCCTGTCCTGTCGTGTTTTTTGCCTTCATCAGATGCTGCGTGTGAGCAGGTGTCTCTGTCGACTACGGCCTGCGCCTACCCGAAGCGACCTGCAGTCTGTGGCCGCTTCTCCAGTTGTTTCCCCTCTACAAGTCTAGAGGATTTCTGTTATTCCGTTTTGGACTTAAATAAACTCTGTTTCTGTTAAGTCGCTTTTGGGTCCTCTTTCACCTGCATGACAGAAGGAACCGACCAAGGAATGGACCCAGCGACTACAGACGCTCGTTACACTGCCGTCGAGATCCAAGGAGCCATGCTCGGCAGACACGAGCAGGAATTGTCTGCTGCTCGCCATGCCGTGGAGAACCTGGCCGCTCAGGTTTCCGACCTCTCTGGACAGTTCCAGAGTCTACGTCTCGTGCCACCTGTTACTTCCTGGCCTGCCGAGCCTCCAGAACCTAGGGTTAATAACCCACCTTGCTACTCCGGGCAGCCCACTGAGTGTCGCTCCTTTCTCACGCAGTGTGAGATTGTGTTCTCTCTCCAACCCAACACATACTCTAGAGAGAGAGCTCGGGTTGCTTACGTCATTTCACTCCTTACTGGCCGGGCTCGAGAATGGGGCACAGCTATCTGGGAGGCAAGGGCTGATTGCTCTAACAAATTCCAGAACTTTAAAGAGGAGATGATTCGGGTTTTTGACCGTTCAGTTTTTGGTAGGGAGGTTTCTAGGGCCCTGGCTTCCTTATGCCAAGGTGAACGGTCCATAACGGATTATTCTATTGAGTTTCGCACTCTTGCTGCCTCTAGTGAGTGGAACGAGCCGGCGCTGCTCGCTCGTTTTCTGGAGGGACTCCACGCAGTGGTTAAGGATGAGATTCTCTCCCGGGAGGTTCCATCAGATGTGGATTCTTTGATTGCTCTCGCCATCCGCATAGAACGACGGGTAGATCTTCGTCACCGGGCTCGTGGAAGAGAGCTCGCATCAACGGTGTTTCCCTGCTCCGCATCGCAACCATCTCCCTCCTCTGGCTTTGAGACTGAGCCCATGCAGCTGGGAGGGATTCGCATCTCGAATAAGGAGAGGGAATGGAGGATCACCAACCGCCTGTGCCTCTATTGCGGAGTTGCTGGACATTTTGTTAATTCATGTCCAGTAAGAGGCCAGAGCCCATCAGTAAGCGGAGGGCTACTGGTGAGCGCTACTACTCAGGTCCCTTCATCTAGATCTTGTACTACTATGTCGGTCCATCTACGCTGGACCGGTTCGGGTGCTACATGCAGTGCTTTGATTGACTCTGGGGCTGAGGGTTGTTTCATGGACGAAGCATGGGCTCGGAAACATAACATTCCTTTCAGACCGTTAGACAGGCCTACGCCCATGTTTGCCTTAGATGGTAGTCATCTTCCCAGTATCAAATTTGAGACACTACCTTTAACTCTCACAGTATCTGGTAACCACAGTGAGACTATTTCTTTTTTGATTTTCCGTTCACCGTTTACACCTGTTGTTTTGGGTCATCCCTGGCTTGTATGTCATAATCCTTCTATTAATTGGTCTAGTAATTCTATCCTATCCTGGAACGTTTCTTGTCATGTGAAGTGTTTAATGTCTGCCATCCCTCCCGTTTCTTCTGTCCCTACTTCTCAGGAGGAACCTGGCGATTTGACAGGAGTGCCGGAGGAATATCATGATCTGCGCACGGTCTTCAGTCGGTCCCGAGCCAACTCCCTTCCTCCTCACCGGTCGTATGATTGTAGTATTGATCTCCTTCCGGGGACCACTCCTCCTCGAGGTAGACTATACTCTCTGTCGGCTCCCGAACGTAAGGCTCTCGAGGATTATTTGTCTGTGTCTCTTGACGCCGGTACCATAGTGCCTTCTTCTTCTCCGGCCGGGGCGGGGTTCTTTTTTGTTAAAAAAAAGGACGGTACTCTGCGCCCCTGCGTGGATTATCGAGGGCTGAATGACATAACGGTTAAGAATCGTTATCCGCTTCCCCTTATGTCATCAGCCTTCGAGATTCTGCAGGGAGCCAGGTGCTTTACTAAGTTGGACCTTCGTAACGCTTACCATCTCGTGCGCATCAGAGAGGGGGACGAGTGGAAAACGGCGTTTAACACTCCGTTAGGGCATTTTGAGTACCGGGTTCTGCCGTTCGGTCTCGCCAATGCGCCAGCTGTTTTTCAGGCATTAGTTAATGATGTTCTGAGAGACATGCTGAACATTTTTGTTTTTGTCTATCTTGACGATATCCTGATTTTTTCTCCGTCACTCGAGATTCATGTTCAGCACGTTCGACGTGTTCTACAGCGCCTTTTAGAGAATTGTCTCTACGTAAAGGCTGAGAAGTGCTCTTTTCATGTCTCCTCCGTTACTTTTCTCGGTTCCGTTATTTCCGCTGAAGGCATTCAGATGGATTCCGCTAAGGTCCAAGCTGTCAGTGATTGGCCCGTTCCAAGGTCACGTGTCGAGTTGCAGCGCTTTTTAGGTTTCGCTAATTTCTATCGGCGTTTCATTCGTAATTTCGGTCAAGTTGCTGCCCCTCTCACAGCTCTTACTTCTGTCAAGACGTGTTTTAAGTGGTCCGGTTCCGCCCAGGGAGCTTTTGATCTTCTAAAAGAACGTTTTACGTCCGCTCCTATCCTCGTTACTCCTGACGTCACTAGACAATTCATTGTCGAGGTTGACGCTTCAGAGGTAGGCGTGGGAGCCATCCTATCCCAGCGCTTCCAGTCTGACGATAAGGTTCATCCTTGCGCTTATTTTTCTCATCGCCTGTCGCCATCTGAGCGCAACCATGATGTGGGTAACCGTGAACTGCTCGCCATCCGCTTAGCCCTAGGCGAATGGCGACAGTGGTTGGAGGGGGCGACCGTTCCTTTTGTCGTTTGGACAGACCATAAGAACCTTGAGTACATCCGTTCTGCCAAACGACTTAATGCTCGTCAAGCTCGTTGGGCGTTGTTTTTCGCTCGTTTCGAGTTTGTGATTTCTTACCGTCCGGGTAGCAAGAACACCAAGCCTGATGCCTTATCCCGTCTGTTTAGTTCTTCTGTGGCTTCTACTGATCCCGAGGGGATTCTTCCTTATGGGCGTGTTGTCGGGTTAACAGTCTGGGGAATTGAAAGACAGGTTAAGCAAGCACTCACGCACACTGCGTCGCCGCGCGCTTGTCCTAGTAACCTCCTTTTCGTTCCTGTTTCCACTCGTCTGGCTGTTCTTCAGTGGGCTCACTCTGCCAAGTTAGCTGGTCATCCCGGTGTTCGAGGCACTCTTGCGTCTATTCGCCAGCGCTTTTGGTGGCCGACTCAGGAGCGTGACACGCGCCGTTTCGTGGCTGCTTGTTCGGACTGCGCGCAGACTAAGTCGGGTAACTCTCCTCCTGCCGGTCGTCTCAGACCGCTCCCCATTCCTTCTCGACCATGGTCTCACATTGCCTTAGACTTCATTACCGGTCTGCCTTTGTCTGCGGGGAAGACTGTGATTCTGACGGTTGTCGATAGGTTCTCTAAGGCGGCACATTTCATTCCCCTCGCTAAACTTCCTTCCGCTAAGGAGACGGCACAAATCATTATTGAGAATGTATTCAGAATTCATGGCCTCCCGTTAGACGCCGTTTCAGACAGAGGCCCGCAATTCACGTCACAGTTTTGGAGGAGTTCTGTCGTTTGATTGGTGCGTCCGTCAGTCTCTCTTCCGGGTTTCATCCCCAGTCTAACGGTCAAGCAGAGAGGGCCAATCAGACGATTGGTCGCATACTACGCAGCCTTTCTTTCAGAAACCCTGCGTCTTGGGCAGAACAGCTCCCCTGGGCAGAATACGCTCACAATTCGCTTCCTTCGTCTGCTACCGGGTTATCTCCGTTTCAGAGTAGTCTGGGTTACCAGCCTCCTCTGTTCTCATCCCAGCTTGCCGAGTCCAGCGTTCCCTCCGCTCAAGCGTTTGTCCAACGTTGTGAGCGCACCTGGAGGAGGGTGAGGTCTGCACTTTGCCGTTACAGGGCACAGACGGTGAGAGCCGCCAATAAACGCAGGATTAAGAGTCCAAGGTATTGTTGCGGCCAGAGAGTGTGGCTTTCCACTCGCAACCTTCCTCTTACGACAGCTTCTCGTAAGTTGACTCCGCGGTTCATTGGTCCGTTCCGTGTCTCCCAGGTCGTCAATCCTGTCGCTGTGCGACTGCTTCTTCCGCGACATCTTCGTCGCGTCCATCCTGTCTTCCATGTCTCCTGTGTTAAGCCCTTTCTTCGCACCCCCGTTCGTCTTCCCTCCCCCTCCCGTCCTTGTCGAGCGCACCTATTTACAAGGTACATAAGATCATGGACATGCGTTCTCGGGGACGGGGTCACCAATACCTAGTGGATTGGGAGGGTTACGGTCCTGAGGAGAGGAGTTGGGTTCCGTCTCGGGACGTGCTGGACCGTTCACTCATCGATGATTTCCTCCGTTGCCGCCAGGATTCCTCCTCGAGTGCGCCAGGAGGCGCTCGGTGAGTGGGGGGGGTACTGTCATGTTTGTCATTTATTATCATGTCTTGTCCCTGTGCTCCCCATGCTATTCGTTTCCCTCTGCTGGTCTTATTTGGTTCTTTCCCTCCTTCTATCCCTCTCTCTCCCCCTCCCTCTCTCACTCTCTCGCTCTCTCTTCTCTCTATCGTTCCGTTCCTGCTCCCAGCTGTTCCTATTCCCCTAATCATCATTTAGTCTTCCCACACCTGTTCCCGATCCTTTCCCCTGATTAGAGTCCCTATTTATTCCTTTGTGATCCGTTCCTGTCCCGTCGGTTCCTTGTATTGTATTCACCATGCTGTGATTGCGTTTCGCCCTGTCCTGTCGTGTTTTTGCTGTGATTGTGTATCGCCCTGTCCTGTCGTGTTTTTTGCCTTCATCAGATGCTGCGTGTGAGCAGGTGTCTCTGTCGACTACGGCCTGCGCCTACCCGAAGCGACCTGCAGTCTGTGGCCGCTTCTCCAGTTGTTTCCCCTCTACAAGTCTAGAGGATTTCTGTTATTCCGTTTTGGACTTAAATAAACTCTGTTTCTGTTAAGTCGCTTTTGGGTCCTCTTTCACCTGCATGACATTATAGGACTATTTATCTCTATATGATTTGTATTTCATATACCTTTGACTATTGGATGTTCTTATAGGCACTTTAGTATTGTCAGTGTAACAGTATAGCTTCCGTCCCTCTCCTCGCCCTTACCTGGGCTCGAACCAGGAACACATCGACAACAGCCACCCTCGAAGCAGCGTTACCCATCGCTCCAGAATAGCCGCAGCCCTTGCAGAGCAAGGGGAACAACCATTCCAAGTCTCAGAGCGAGTGACGTTTGAAATGCTATTAGCGCGCACCCCGCTAACTAGCTAGCCATTTCACATCGTCAGCCTAATCTCGGGAGTTGATAGGCTTGAAGTCATAAACAGATCAATGCTGGAAGCACAGCGACGAGCTGCTGGCAAAACGCACGAAAGTGCTATTTGAATGAATGCTTACTAGCCTGCTGGTGCCTACCGTCGCTCAGACTGCTCTATCAAATCATAGACTTAATTATAACATCGTAACACACAGAAATATGAGCCGTAGGTCATTAATATGGTCGAAACCGGAAACTATCATCTCGAAAACAAGATGTTTATTCTTTTAGTGAAATACGGAACCGTTTCGTATTTTATCGAACGGGTGGCGTCCATAAGTCTAAATATTCCTGTTACATTGCACAACATTCAATGTTATGTAATAATTACGTAAAATGCTTGCAAATTACTTAGCAACAAGCCAGACACCCCAAACTGTTGCATATACACTGACTCTGCATGCAATGAATGCAAGATAATTGACACAATTTCACCTTGTCTGCTAACCTGGATTTCTTTTAGCAAAATATGCAGGTTTAAAAATATATACTTCTGTGTATTGAATTTAAGAAAGGCATTGATGTTTATGGTTAGGTACAGTCGTGCAACGATTGTGCTTTTTTCACAAATGCGCTTTTGTTAAATCATCCTCAGTTTGGTGAAGTTGGCTGTCTTTGTTAGGAAGACATAGTCTTCAGAGTTCGCAATGAGCCAGATTAGCAGGCAATATTAACTACATTTGCAGGATTAAAAATATATACTAATAATAATAATGTATTTGATTTTAAGAAAGGCATTGATGTTTATGGTTAGGTACACATTGGAGCAAGACGGTCCTTTTTTGCGAATACGCACCACATCGATTATATACAAAGCAGGACACTCTAGATTAACTAGTAATATCATCAACCATGTATAGTTAACTAGTGATTATGATTGATTGTTTTTTATAAGATAAGTTTAATGCTTGCTAGCAACTTACCTTGGCTTCTTACTGCATTCGCGTAACAGGCAGTCTCTTCGTGGAGTGCAATGTAATCAGGTGGTTAGAGACAGGGACTAGATAACTAAGGTTGCAAGATTGAATCCCCGCGCTGACAAGGTAAAAATCTGTCATTCTGCCCCTGAACAAGACAGTTAACCCACCGTTCTTAGGCCTAGTTAAGTAAAGGTGTACATTTTTTTTATTCTATCGGCCAAATCGTTGTCCAAAATTACCGATTTCCGATTGTTATGAAAACTTGATATCGGCCCTAATTAAATTGGCCATTCCGATTAATCGGTCAACCTCTAAAACAAATCAAAATATTTTTTATATTTCAAATTCTTCAATGTAGCCACTCTTTTCCTTTGACAGCTTTGCACATGCTTGGAATTCACTTAACCAGTGTCATGTGGTAGTCACATGGAATGCATTTCAATTAACAGGTGTGCCTTGTTAAAAGTTAATTTGTGGAATTTCTTTCCTTCTTAATGCATTTGAGCCAATCAGTTGTGTTGTGACAAGATAGGGGTGGTATACAGAAGATAACTGTATTTGGTAAAACACCAAGTCCATATTATGGCAAGGACACCTCAAATAACCAAAGAGAAATGACAGTCCATCATTACTTTAAGACATGTAGGTCAGTCAATCCAGAAAATATCAAGAACTTTTAAAGTTTCTTCAAGTGCAGTCGCAAAAACCATCAAGTGCTATGATGAAACTGGCTCTCATGAGGACCGCCACAGGAAAGGAAGACCCAGAGCTACCTCTGCTGAGGGGATAAGAGGATAAGTTTGTTAGTTACCAACCTCAAATGTCAGCCCAAATAAATTGCAGGCCAAATAGCTCAAGTAACAGACACATCTCAACATCAACTGTTCAGAGGAGACTGCGTGAATCAGGCCTTCATTGTCGAATTGTTTCAAAGAAACCACTACTAAAGGACACCAATAAGAAAAAGAGAATTGCTTGGGCCAAGAAACACAAGCAAGGGACATTAAATTGTTTGAAATCTGTCCTTTGGTCTGATGAGTCCAAATTTGACAACCGCCATGTCTTTGTGACACAGAGTAGGTGAAAATATCTCTGCATGTGTGGTTCCCACCGTGAAGCATGGAGAAGGTGGTGTGATGGGGTATTGCTGGTGACACTGTCAGTGATTTATTTAGAATTCAAGGCACACTTAACCAGCATGGCTACCACAGCATTCTGCAGCGATACACCATCCCATCCGGTTAGTGGGACCGCAAAGTGAAGGAAAAGCATCCAATAAGTGCTCAGCATATGTGGGACGTCCTTCATATTTGGGACGTCCTTGTTAGAAAATCAGTCCAGGTGAAGCTGGTTGAGAGAATGCGAAGAGTGTGCAAAGCTGTCCAAGGCAACGAGTGGCTACTTGAAGAAACTTATATACTTTTCTGGTTACTACAGGATTGTGTTTTTTCATAGTTTTGATGTATTCACTATTATTCTACCATTAAAGAAAATAGTAAAAATAAAGTAAAACTTCTTACGGCTGAAATCCCGTTAACAGGATCGATTTGACAACCGCCAGTGAAAGTGCAGGGCGCCAAATAAAAAACAGAAATCTCATAATAAAAATTCCTCAAACATACAAGTATTATATACAATTTTAAAGATAAATTTGTTAATCCAACCAGTGTCCGATTTCAAAAAGGCTTTACGACGAAAGCATTCCATGCGATTGTTAGGTCAGCCCCAATTCACAGACAAAAAGGAGTCACAAAAAGCAGAAATAGAGAACATTAATCACTAACCTTTGATCTTCATCAGATGGCACTCATAGGACTTCATGTTACTCAATACATGTATGTTTTCTTTGATAAAGTTTATATTTATAGCTAAAGATCTGTTTACATTGGCACGTTATGTTCAGTAATGTTTTGCTTCCAAAATATCCGGTGATTTTGCAGAGCCACATCAATTTACAGAAATACTCATCATAAATGTTGATGATAATAAAATTGTTAAGCATGGAATTAAAGATATACTTCTCCTTAATGCAACAGCTGTGTCAGATTTCAAAAAAGCTTTACGGAAAAAGCACACCATGTATTAATCTGAGTACAGCGCTCAGGCACCAAAACTAGCCATACAGATACCAGCCATTTTGTGGAGTCAACAGAAGTCAGAAATGGCATTATAAATATTCACTTACCTTTGATGATCTTCATCGGAATGCACTCTCAGGAATCCCAGTTCCACAAAAAAAATGTTTTGTTCGATAAAGTCCATTTATGTCCAAATACCTCCGTTTTGTTTGCGCGTTTTGTTCACAAATCCAAATTTACAAGGCGCAGGTTCAGATGACGGTTCCATTACAGTTCGTAGAAACATGTGAAACGATGTATAGAATCAATCTTTAGGATGTTTTCATCATAAATCTTCAATAATATTCCAACCGGACAATTCCTTTGTCTTTAGAAATTAAAAGGAACAGAGCTCGTGCTCATGGCCGCGCGCGAGACTTAGCTTATGGCATTTTGCCAGACCCCTTAGTCAAACAGCTCTTATTCGCTCCCCCTTCACAGTAGAAGCCTAAAGACTGACATCTAGTGGAAGAATTAGGAAGTGCAATCGGACCTACAAACCTCAGATTTCCACTTCCGGGTTGGATTTTATTTCTCAGGTTTTTGCCTGCCATATGAGTTCTATTATACACAGACATAATTCAAATAGTTTTAGAAAAGTCAGTGTTTTATATCCAAATCTATTAATAATATGCATATCTTAGCTTCTCGGCACCTTATTCAACCAAGCTACTCAATACTGCCCCCCAGCCATAAGAAGTCAATGAGTAGGTGTTCTAAAACTTTTGACCGGTATATGTGAAAAAATATATATGTTTTTTTGTATCAATTAGCTTGACAGCATGTGTTTTATACATTTTCAGTTACTTGTAACTTTGAGTTCTAGGTTGTCACACTAATTCCTCGTGAAAATAAATAATTTGGTCCAACACTAAAAATGTGTTAATTTGGAGAATAGACTACTTTCAAGTCTCACATACTATAAAAAGCTCTTTAAAAATATAAATAATCTTCTTTAAAAATGCTGCCACGTTATTTTCTAAAGGGATATTACATGTAAAAAAATAAATCCCCTGAACAGGCGATTCACTTCCTCTGACACATTTGAAGTTTGTTCAGGTTAATCAGGAGAGTAAAAAACACTTGAAACATAAAAAAGTCCTCTTTATGATATTCAGAATATAAGTAGGCTTCCTCAAAGACGAGTGTGAATAATTACTTTGTCACACAGAATCACAGTAATCATCCCAATTTAAATGACGGGATCTATTGAAAATACGGATGAAATTGCAGCGATGGTCTGCAAATAACAAGTAACATGCATCCTTGGGGCTATCGAGACATTTCATGTAATCTTTCTTAACCAAACACATCTGTCTTGCTGAATTTATTGTCCAATTTGAAGGGAGATGCAATTCCGTTGGAAAAATACTGTTTGTTTAATTCAAGACAATGTAGATTTTTATCATTATAGCCAACATACTTTAGCTGATTGTCCTCCGAGGCAATATCATATGTATTATTCAATTCCCAGCATCATTTTTTAAAATCATGATTAAAGGAAGGTATTTCATATCACACGGAGGCATAAAATGCTTGGAATGTGTAAAATCTGCAAAAAATATTGCTGTTCTTTCCCTCAAGGTCTAGCTGAATGATGATTACCTCAACCCAAGCGTATACAGATGATACCCACAGCTCAGGTCTTCATCAAAGGGCCTAGTTTTAGATTTTGCTCATGCAACACTGTGGATGCCAAGTCCTTGGGGTTCTAAAATAATAATAAAAAAAACTTCTTACCCATCCTACTCACATCCTTCCCCTCCTCAACCTCAACATGGTACACCAGTCCTCCAGTATCCCATCACCTCCTGTGAGTATCCAAGCTGTCGAGGCTGACTGGGCTCTGTCTCTCTTGCCCGGGCACGGTTGGAACAGATCCGGCTTCCGGGCCACAAACACTCCTCCACTCAAGCCCCTGCAAACAAGGTCTGCCCCTCGCAACTGTCATGTAAATACTAAGCGCTTTGGAGAGCCACAGTGGTGGATCTCTTGTACACAATTGATCCTTTCTGTAAGAGCACAGTCTTCCTACAACATGATCTAATGCCTAGTGAGTATTTAACGGGTAGGGGGTGGGGATACTGTGTTTCAGTGACTATGGAGTTAGTGAACTATCATCCAGATCTGGCCAAAACATGTATGGAGCTGAACTGGGCTCCTGTTTAAAGACCTCCACTGAGCGGCACAATCTGAGTATGCATAAACCAAACAGTTTTGCTCCATGAGAACAATGGGTATTTTGCCCTAGAATGTGGTTTCTGAAATTCTGGAGGAAGAGGAATCATACAAATACGCACCTACACTTATACTGAGTGTACAACACATTAAGAACACTAGCTCTTTCCATGTCATTTACATTTGAGTCATTTAGCATGTGCTCTTATCCAGAGCAACTTACAATTAGTGCCTTCATCTTAATACAGCTAGGTGGGACAACCACATATCACTTTTCCAGAACAAAGTAGCTATCAGCAAAGTCAGAGCTAGAAAGGAGAAGGGGGGGGGGTGTTGAGGGAGGAGAGGGATTATTTAAAATACTCTGAAGAGGTAGGGTTTCAGGTGCTTTCAGAAGATGGGCAGGGACTCTACTGTCCTAGCTTCAGGTAACATCACAGAGAAGAGCTTGGACGGCTGAGAGGGAAATGCACTCCCATAGGGGTAGGAGGGCCAAGAGACCAGAGGAGGCAGAACAGAGTGCTCGGGTTGGGGTGTAATGTTTGAGCATAGCCTAGAGACTGAAGTACTAACACTAATTGCTAATTACCTAGCAGAGGTGAAGAGCACACCTCCCTGTACTAATTGCTGATTGCCTGGGCGAGGAGAAACCACTCCCCCTGCAATACAGCCACTGATTACCAAAACAAGTAACAAATTATTCTGCCCCTTTATCCTGATTCATATGTCAACGATCATCTGAAAGTTATGAGCAGTCAACAGTTCACTCACCAAGTAGGCTACTGGGAAAACAGGCCACACTTAAAGTAGATGGTCCGAGCTATCAAATAGACAGTACTAGACAACTGATAAAGACAAAAATGATGCTGATCACTTCTGGAGAACTAAGTAATCCTCTAGCTATAGAATGAAAACAGACTGACCAGGTGAATCCAGGTGAAAGCTATGATCCCTTGTTGATGTCACTTTTTAAATCCTCTTCATTCAGTGTAGATGAAGGGGAGGAGACTGGCTAAAGAATGATTTTTAAGCCTTGAGGAAATTGAGACATGGACATTGTGTATGTGTGCCATTCAGAGGGTGAATGGGCAAGACAAAGGATGTAGTAAATGCATTTGAACAAGGTATGGTAGTAGGTTCCAGGCACATCAGTTTTTGAGTGCGTCAAGAACTGCAACGCTGCTGGGTTTTTCATGCTTAACAGTTTCCCTTGTGTATTAAGTATGGCCCACCACTCAAAGTATATCCAGCCAACTTGACACAACTGTGGGAGGCATTAGAGTCAACATGAGCCAACATCCCTGTGGAACACCTTTGACACCTTGAGACTGTTTTGAGGGCAAAAGGGTGCAACTCAATATTAGGACGGTGTTCTTAATGTTTTGAACACTGTGTATATTCCTTGAATATTTTACGGAGCTAGGATAGTCTCTGTAATGGGACAGTTTCTATATGCATCCTATCCGGACCTTAGAAATCTCCCTGCTACCGTATGAGTCCAGGGTGATATAGTGTCTTCGGAAAATATTCAGACCTCTTGACCTTTTTCTACATTTTGTTACATAATAGCCTTATTACATTAATATAAGTATTCAAACCCTTTACTCAGTACTTTGTTGACGCAGCTTTGGCAGCGATTACAGTCTTGAGTCTTCTTGGGTATGACGCTACAAGCTTGGCACACCTTTATTTGGGGAGTTTGTCCCATTCCTCGCTGCAGAACTTCTCAAGCTCTGTCAGGTTGGATGGGTAGCGTTGCTGCACAGCTATTTTCAGGTCTCTCCAGGGATGTTTGATCGGGTTCAAGTCCGGACTCTGGGTGGGCCACTCACGGACATTCAGAGACCTGTCCTAAAGCCACTTCTGCTTTGTCTTGGCTGTGTGCTTAGGGTGGTTGTGCTGTTGGAAGGTGAACCTTTGCCCCAGTTTTCATCAAGGATCTCTATGTACTTTGCTCCGTTCATATTTCCGTTGATCCTGACGAGTCTCCCAGTCCCTTGCCGCTGAAAAACACCACCACAGCATGATGCTGCCACCAGCATGCTTCACTGTAAGGATGGTGCCAGGTTTATTCCAGGTGGGATGTTTGGCATTCAGGCCAAAGAGTTCAATCTTGGTTTCATCAGACCAGAGAATCTTGTTTCTCATGGTCTGAGAGTCTTTAGGTGCCTTTTGGCAAACTCCAAGCGGTCTGTCATGTGCCTTTGACTGAGGAGTGGCTGCCATCTGGCCACTCTACCATGAAGGCCTGATTGGTGGAGTCCTGCAGAGATGGTTGTCCTTCTGGAATGTTCTACCATCTCCACAGAGGAACTCTAGAGCTCTGTCAGAGTGACCATCGGATTCTTGGTCACCTCCCTGACAAGAGGCCCTTCTCCCACGATTGCTCAGTTTGGCCAGGCAGCCAGCTCTGAAAAGTCTTGGTGGTTCCAAACATCTTCCATTTTAAGAATGATGGAAGCCACTGTGTTCTTGGGGACCTTCAATGCTGCAGAAATGTTTTGGTTCCATATCCTTACACAATCATGTGTCGAGGCAATCCTGTCTTGGAGCTCTACAATTCCTTCAACCTCATGGCTTGGATTTTGCTCTGACATGCACTGTCAGCTGTGGGACATTAAATAGACAGGTGTGTGCATTTCCAAATCATGTCCCAATCAATGGAATTTACCACGGGTGGACTCCAATCAAGTTGTAGAAACATCTCAAGGATGATCAATGGAAAGAGGAGGCATCTGATCTCAATGTCGAGTGTCATAGCATAGGGTCTGATTTCTTATGTAAATAAGGTACTTCTAAAAACCAATTTTCACTTTATCTTTGTGGTATTGTGTGTAGATCCCTGAGGAACAAAATATATTTGATCAGTTTTAGAATTAGAAAAAGTCATTGGGTCTGAATACATTCCGAAGGCACTGTGTCTGGGGTGAGATACATTCCAGACACACACCCGATGCGTGTGCACCCTCCTGACATATTTGTAGAATATTCTAACTCCGGAAAAGGTATGTGTCAACATGCTGACATATCTATGACATAATTAGGCATGAACGAATCCACATATTTTCTGAAATGTATCATATTTGTAGTAATTTCCAAATCATTTATGTATCTGTATTTTTTAAATAAAAATCATAATTTCAGTAAATATCCTTACATGATATGTAATATTGATCCTAGTATGTATGTCTAAATGAAAATGTGCTAAATCCATCTCAAGATCAATTTCCAGGGTCCAAATTATTTGACCTGACATACCTGAGCATACAGCACCATATTCAGTAGTAGGCTAGAAGGCATGGAAAGGCAAACATCATCATATTTAATCCAAGTTGCTATTTTGAAAGCACATCTGTTATTTCTGTATGAAAATGCAGCACAGCAAATCCAGAGCTCCAATTACAACACATTTTCTGTAAAGATGCAAAAGTAGGCCAAACTAAAAGAAAATAAAAGTTGCAGACCCTCAATACCCTCAATAGCCCTGTTTGTTATGGATGATGGATGTGATGGAAGCAGATTTGGTCGTCAGCTGTGGTCCCTCGTAGTCCAGACCCAACGTGGTAGTTTGGGTCTGTGATCCACTCCAAACTGTCAATGCATAAAATATTAGTCAACATTTTTCGATATTGCAAGAAAATATTGTAATTTCATATATCCATACCACAAGGCACCTGCTTCATTCATGACGTGTAAACTCGTACATTGCCTTGGTCCGTACAATTTCCATTATTATAGCACCCCCAAATCGTAATACTTACATTTACATTTAAGTCATTTAGCAGACGCTCTTATCCAGAGCGACTTACAACTTCCAGATCAACTGTAATGTCAATACCATTGTAAAGCACAATTTCTCCCCTTTCCAACAGAATCAATTACATGGCCTAAACGCTGCCTGTTTCTGCATAATTCAAGCAGGCAATGAGCCCTGTCAGGTCTTTTTTTAATGGAGGGTAGGGAAGCGAAACTAATGTGTCACTCGATCTGTCCAACTTATCGCCTCTAAAATGTAAATAAAACACTATAAAGAGTTCATATAATGTGTCGTTACATACCTATTAGAAGGTTTGTGTTGAATTGGAATCTGGTTTTTAGGGCGGTGATAAAGTGATCATAGAAGTAAACAACGGCTTTGAGAATGATGATCGCATGCAATGATGACGCAAAAAATGACTAGGTTTCCCCCCCTTACCCCGTCACTGTTCATTTCTTGTTTTTAAAGGATGAGAGAAGTGCTACACCTGGTGGAGAGAGATTGTAAGACATAAATAGTTGCTTTATGCGTGCTGTACGATATGACATGACACGTCCTGATGTAACGGAGAGTCCGTTTTTTAAAAACTTTTCTCCAATACTATAGAGCCATTACCATAGAAACCTAGTTCACACCCCCGATTTTGAAGTCAACACAGTCGCTACAGTCCCATTAGTTTTCTTTGTAGCTGTTACGCACATTTGTACGGAATGGGGTGAGTTTACGATAACTGGAACAAGCTAGCTAGCCAAGTTGCTAGTTTAGTTAGTTAGCTAGCTATCTTATATTAACTAGTAATACAAAATACTCCTAAAACATTAGCTGTCACCTTGAGGCTTGATAGGGGCAAAACATGTAATCCCTGAAGGGTTGGCAATTTTTCTATTTGTTAGCTAGCTAGGCTACCAGTTAGCTTTTACCCCCATATCAAGCCTACTTAGCTGGATAGCCCTACTGAGAGCTGGCCGAATTAGCTACCGTTCTTGATTCTAGTTACTAAGATAAATAAAAATGAGCTACTCACTTTAGCATAGACTTCTTTGAGGTATTTTCTGAATAGCTTCTCACTTCTTTGTTTATCCAGTTGTCTGTTCGACCACACACTGTTTACCAACTCATTTGTAGTACCCAAATTCAAAAATGCCAGTTGGAATTCTTGTTGCTAGGCTTCCACTTACAATGCTTTTAGGTTGCGTGTGCCTTAATGCAGAGGGAATACAAAAATGATAACTAAGCTGTGTTCGAATACCCATACTGTATACTACATACTAAATAAAGTATATATTATTAGTTCATTTTAGTATACTGTAAACTAATGGTATCCTTTCAGTTGGGCGTACTAGCGCTTCGCCAGTCTACTGAAAGTTGTTATGCTAAGTTGTTATTCTATTAACCTCTTGCTAACTTGTTAGCATAACAAATTACCAGCTAGACATCTCACGATTTTGGGTGTGTTCATAAATTCAATCTCGAGTGCCAGAGTGTGCTCAGAGTAGAGTGCGCTCTGGGCATTCATAAATCCAAAGCATTGTCAGATTGTCCATTCAGAAATGCCCTGAGCTTAGTATTCAAACACAGCTATAGTGTCTTAAAGAATGATATGGATTTAATCATGTCAAATTATTGAGCATGTCCGCAAAACTAAAATTAGCATCAGAAGTTGTTCTTATTTAGCATATTAAGATCCTCATATGGACCTCAGTCAAAAGCATATGCATTGTATGTACAGTATTACACAATACCCCATATTGACAATGCCAAAATAGGTTTTTGCCAAAAGGCACCTAAAGGACTCTCAGACCATGAAAAACAAGATTCCAACAGGACAATCACCCTAAGTACATGTAACGGATGTGAAACGGCTAGCTTAGTTAGCGGTGCGCGCTAAATAGCGTTTCAATCGGTTACGTCACTTGCTCTGAGACCTTGAAGTAGTAGTTCCCCTTGCTCTGCAAGGGCCGTGGCTTTTGTGGAGCGATGGGTAACGATGCTTCGAGGGTGACTGTTGTCGATGTGTGCAGGGGGTCCCTGGTTCGCGCCCGGGTATGGGCGAGGGGACGGACGTAAAGTTATTCTGTTACATACACAGCCAATACAAAGCAGGAGTGGCTTTAGGACAGGTCTCAAGTGCTGGTTGTAGCGTGAGTGGAAGTCGCTTTTTTACAGAAATCTTTGGTGATCGACTAGGGTGGTGAACACTGATGTAGGCCTACTAACAGTATGTGTTATCATATAGAGCAGTGGTTGATCTCCAAGGAATTCCATAGACTGTAAAAGAAGCCTCGAACACACAGGAAAGTTGATAATGTTAGATTTCAAAACGTTTAAAACCATGACTAGAGAGAGACTCAACGAATACAGCAAAGAGCTGCTGTTTTTATGATTAAGTTAATGTTTAAGTTATTCAGCACTGTCTACAACTTATTCAACACTTTTTATAATAAAATGCATGCTACTCTACTCACGCTACAACCAGCACTGCAGCTGTATGGCAACACAGTGACATATTTCGGTAACACTTTATTTGTATAGTCCATCTCTAGATGCTACACATCAAGGATCATCATAGATTGAGCTGCGGGCTGATTATTTTTCTGGAGTGGATTGTCGGGGGGCCAGAACATAATAAACCATGTATTGCAGATGTCAAATTGACCGCAAGAAGCACGAACAGATAATAATATTGGTACATTTAAAATCACTTAACTTATATCCTGGTGTTTTACAGTCTTTTATGTCCAACAATAAACAATAACTTTTTATTTATTTTTTATGTTCTCAAAAAACTTGAGGAGCCAAATTAAACCATTTGACTCGCGGGCCGCCAGTTTGGGAAAGACTATCAGTAACATTTAAACTAAATATCTACTACTAGCCCTAACCTTATCTTAACCCGAGCCCTAACCCCTAACTTTAATATGCAACTTTAGCAAGTATTTGTTTATCAACAGAGTTTGTTGATGGTATCACAATCTGTAGATTATCTACAGATGGACTATCCAGACAATCCAAATAAAGTGTGTCATATTTCTTCAGGGTAACAAAGTGTTGTATGATCGTGGGCCTGTGCTTCCAGAGAAGACACTCACTCGCTGACATGCTGTCGACTGAGCTAATCGGCCATCTGCACCCTGGGGCTGAGAAATGTGGACGTCAGAGTTTATGGGAACATAAGCTAAACAGCCAGCCAGGCCTAGTTGCGAGTGATACTCCAGACGAGACTCCCAACATTTTCATGTCAAATCCAGAGACATACAAATCGCAGAGTGATATGTCAAATTTCTGCAGGATTCACTGGAGCGCGAATGGTAGACTTTCCTTCCTCTTCCCTCCCTAGCACTAGCAGTCACTGACTGGGTGCCGCCTGGCAGCTGTGGGTGATAGGAAACATCTGCAGGAACTGAGTGAGTGTTCACTCGCCAGTTAAAGAGAAAGGGAAGGATTGTTTTCAGAGGCATTTTTGTATTGGCAGTAGAAGACTTGTTTACTGTACAACATTTCTCAACCAGTCATGTATGTTTAGATTTGAACATACTGCTGGTACTGTATTTTTTCCTCAGTGTGACACAATGGATGAATTTTCTAAAGCGCTCTTTTTGTTGTCTTTCAGCACTTCTTTACTGTGGCCACCCTGGAGAGGCCTGAATAAACAGGAGAGCAGACGACGAAGGGATATGATTGTGGACTTCCTGCTTGGCAACTACAGGAAGTAATTGAGCTCTACAGGAAGTAAGGACAAACCCCTAAAGATATTGCTGTTCCATTGTTTTCATACAACTACGATACGACTGCAAAGGCCAAGCTGTCAGCACATTGATTAGTAAACAGGTACTGAACATTGAATTGATAGCCATGAGGGATTTATAGCTAGCTAGCTGGGTATCTCACAGACTAGCATAGCCTGAATCCAGTGAATTCCCAAGCCAGTGTGATCCAACAGGCCCTGTAGACCCATTCAACACAGCTGCCACCGATATCAGTGCTTGGAGTCAGAAAAGTATATTTTTATTTGGATGTGTGGCGCTAACAGACTAGCTATATAAATAATTAAATGGAGTCAGTAATTGGCATTTCTAGGTAATTAGGACCAGGCTGTCTGCTAGCTTAGTCGTTGCCTTAGTCTGATGGCACTGCAGAGAGGACAGTAATCACTATTATGTACGGGGGTTGTTGACGCAACAATAATCCCATCCTTAGCCGGGATATCAGGGTTTATGTTTATCGGCCCCATTTCGAGAGGCCTTCACATGTATTTATTTTAAAGGCTTTATATCTGTCCGTTTACGCCGGATACATGCATCAAAGCCCGCTGCATCGGCGGTAGGCTAACTACAAGTCAAGGTAGACCCTCAACTCGGTTTAGAATTTTCTGCTTGGCGACTCTGAAAAGCTTGTGCATATTTTATTAGTCAAACAGTTTGACTTATCCCCTGCTAGCAGTGACACCTCACCATAAACAGCATTAGCAACCACCTCAGCAAGTTTTCTAATACCCCTGCAATCCTGTCATTTCATTCATGGATTCCTCCAGGGTTATTTTGGGACCATAGTGTATCTGCCTGCCTGTCTCTGTTCCTCTGTGTGAAAGATTGGATTCCCTCTTCTCTTCTCAACACCCCCCCAATCGTCAGATCCACATACATAGATGTGATGTCCAGACCTGATGTATAGGGGACTGCTTTCCAATGAGTTTATTCACTTTCTTTACCTCTGAGTGCCCTATAGTACATCGTTGCTACCCTCAGTTTATACCCCAGTTCTCTCAGATACAGTGAATGTTATGCAATACAGTCTGTTCCTACAGTCCTAAATGGTTTTGTAAACGTGGACCGTTGAAGGTAAGATGGGTGGAGGGAGAACAAAAACTCTAGTCTGTGTTTCGGTGTGCAGTGTGCGTAAATTGCATTGGCTTTGAATTAAACATGTGGCACCTCTGCACTCAAGCGTGATGGACATCCAACCATATTGCAGGCAGAGAAAAGGACTTTCTAAGTAGGCTATTTATGGGAAGATATTGTATTCATTTGATTCTAATAAAAAACTCCATTAGGCCCTGAGTGAATGGTACGGGGGAACAGGCGACAGCTCAAGGTAATAATATTCTGTGTCTGCTGCTCTCAACAAGGCTAGAGGGCCAGAGCTCTACTGATATTACTTTCCTTTGTACAGGAGCAGATACAGTGATATGGACAGGCGGGTAATTAAGAAATACAGTTGGGTCCCAATTTATTGACACCCGTGTAAAGATGAGCAATAATGACTGCATAAAATAAATAATTAAAATATTGACCTATATTGAATGCTCCATAAATTTGGGAAATTATGATTTTTTTTTTATACTAGTACAATTCCTCAGAAAAAAATGATATTGATAAACAAGTCTTTTTTTTCTCAAAAAAAGATAGGGATCAAAATGATTGATGTCGCTTAAGATTCTTATAAATATAGTAGTCCAAAGTTTTGTATTTGGTCACATATTCCTAGCATGCAACATCAATCAAAATAATCTTAAACAAAAATTTACTGCAAATGCATCCAACAAATTTCTCAAGTCAAGGTTAAAGGTTAAAGTAGTCATTGCGTGCCAGGATATTTTTAAAGAATATTTAGGGATGTCAGTAATTTTTACCCTACCATTTTGAGAAAAAATAATATTACTTGTTTAACAAAATCGGTTGCTCTGAGCAATTATATTAGTATAAAGTAATACAATTTCCCAATTTAAGGGTGTCAATAATTTCGAAGCCCACTATATAAATCCACTATATAAATACATTTTTATTGAGCCATGGAGACAGAATTATGTTTGAGGTTGTAAAGAGAGCTGGAACATGGCGTAAAATAATATTACGGGCCAGTAGATAGGGCAGAGCTAAGCGCTTCTCGCCGCTCTGCAACGGTAACCATGTCTCCGTGGCGGTGGTTAATGGGGCCGGGTTGTATTGCGTCGGATCTCCACTCCTGTTGCTCACAGATTGAGTCATGTACATCACCAGAACTCTATCTCCTGGGGAAATAATGCTGATGGACCATCATTGTGCTCAGCAGGAGAGGAGAAGGGCAAACCAAGCTTCCTTAGGAATGTCCTGTGGGGGTACTCCCACCCGTTCAACCTCCACCCTCACAGTCATGCTTAAAGAGAAGGGCTTTCTTTGTGTACAGGAGTGTAGTTTTTTATGCTCTCCTGGGCAGTCAAGGCCCAGGTTGCAAGAGATTAATATAAAACTGCCAGATGAGGAATCCAAGTTATTCTGAATGGAACCAGATGTGTGTCCTCTCTGGTTTCTCTCTTGTCCTCTCTGGTTTCTCTCGTGTCCTCTCTGGTTTCTCTCGTGTCCTCTCTGGTTTCTCTCGTGTCCTCTCTGGTTTCTCTCGTGTCCTCTCTGGTTTCTCTCGTGTCCTCTCTGGTTTCTCTCGTGTCCTCTCTGGTTTCTCTCGTGTCCTCTCTGGTTTCTCTCGTGTCCTCTCTGGTTTCTCTCGTGTCCTCTCTGGTTTCTCTCGTGTCCTCTCTGGTTTCTCTCGTGTCCTCTCTGGTTTCTCTCGTGTCCTCTCTGGTTTCTCTCGTGTCCTCTCTGGTTTCTCTGTGGTTCCTGTCCTCTCTGGTTCGTGTCCCCTCTGGTTCCTTTCTTGTCATCTCTGGTTCCTCTCCTCTCTTGTCCTCTCTGGTTCCTCTCCTCTCTTGTCCTCTCTGGTTCCTCTTCTCTCATGTCCTCTCTGGTTCCTCTCGTGTCCTCTCTGCTTCCTCTCATGTCCTCTCTGGTTCCTCTCCTCATGTCCTCTCTGGTTCCTCTCCTCATGTCCTCTCTGGTTCCTCTCTTGTCCTCTCTGGTTCCTCTCGTGTCCTCTCTGGTTCCTCTCTTGTCCTCTCTGGTTCCTCTCGTGTCCTCTCTGGTTCCTCTCTTGTCCTCTCTGGTTCCTCTCGTGTCCTCTCTGCTTCCTCTCTGGTTCCTCTCATGTCCTCTCTGGTTCCTCTCATGTCCTCTCTGGTTCCTCTCTTGTCCTCTCTGGTTCCTCTCGTGTCCTCTCTGGTTCCTCTCTTGTCCTCTCTGGTTCCTCTCTTGTCCTCTCTGGTTCCTCTCTTGTCCTCTCTGGTTCCTCTCTGGTTCCTCTCCTCTCGTGTCCTCTCTGCTTTCTCTCTGGTTCCTCTCGTGTCCTCTCTGCTTTCTCTCTGGTTCCTCTCTTGTCCTCTCTGGTTCCTCTCTTGTCCTCTCTGGTTCCTCTCTTGTCCTCTCTGGTTCCTCTCTGGTTCCTCTCCTCTCGTGTCCTCTCTGCTTTCTCTCTGGTTCCTCTCGTGTCCTCTCTGCTTTCTCTCTGGTTCCTCTCATGTCCTCTCTGGTTCCTCTCATGTCCTCTCTGGTTCCTCTCCTCATGTTCTATCTGGTTCCTCTCTTGTCCTCTCTGGTTCCTCTCGTGTCCTCTCTGGTTCCTCTCTTGTCCTCTCTGGTTCCTCTCTTGTCCTCTCTGGTTCCTCTCTTGTCCTCTCTGGTTCCTCTTGTGTCCTCTCTGGTTCCTCTCGTGTCCTCTCTGGTTCTTCTCGTGTCCTCTCTGGTTCCTCTCGTGTCCTCTCTGGTTCCTCTCGTGTCCTCTCTGGTTCCTCTCGTGTCCTCTCTGGTTCCTCTCGTGTCCTCTCTGGTTCCTCTCGTGTCCTCTCTGCTTTCTCTCTGGTTCCTCTCGTGTCCTCTCTGGTTCCTCTCGTGTCCTCTCTGGTTCTTCTCGTGTCCTCTCTGGTTCCTCTCGTGTCCTCTCTGGTTCCTCTCGTGTCCTCTCTGGTTCCTCTCATGTCCTCTCTGGTTCCTCTCATGTCCTCTCTGGTTCCTCTCATGTCCTCTCTGGTTCCTCTCCTCATGTCCTCTCTGGTTCCTCTCCTCATGTCCTCTCTGGTTCCTCTCCTCATGTCCTCTCTGGTTCCTCTCTTGTCCTCTCTGGTTCCTCTCGTGTCCTCTCTGGTTCCTCTCGTGTCCTCTCTGGTTCCTCTCTTGTCCTCTCTGGTTCCTCTCTTGTCCTCTCTGGTTCCTCTCTTGTCCTCTCTGGTTCCTCTCTTGTCCTCTCTGGTTCCTCTCGTGTCCTCTCTGGTTCCTCTCGTGTCCTCTCTGCTTTCTCTCTGGTTCCTCTCTTGTCCTCTCTGGTTCCTCTCCTCTCTTGTCCTCTCTGGTTCCTCTCCTCTCTTGTCCTCTCTGGTTCCTCTTCTCTCATGTCCTCTCTGGTTCCTCTCGTGTCCTCTCTGCTTCCTCTCATGTCCTCTCTGGTTCCTCTCCTCATGTCCTCTCTGGTTCCTCTCCTCATGTCCTCTCTGGTTCCTCTCTTGTCCTCTCTGGTTCCTCTCGTGTCCTCTCTGGTTCCTCTCTTGTCCTCTCTGGTTCCTCTCTTGTCCTCTCTGGTTCCTCTCGTGTCCTCTCTGGTTCCTCTCTTGTCCTCTCTGGTTCCTCTCGTGTCCTCTCTGCTTCCTCTCTGGTTCCTCTCATGTCCTCTCTGGTTCCTCTCATGTCCTCTCTGGTTCCTCTCTTGTCCTCTCTGGTTCCTCTCGTGTCCTCTCTGGTTCCTCTCTTGTCCTCTCTGGTTCCTCTCTTGTCCTCTCTGGTTCCTCTCTTGTCCTCTCTGGTTCCTCTCTGGTTCCTCTCCTCTCGTGTCCTCTCTGCTTTCTCTCTGGTTCCTCTCGTGTCCTCTCTGCTTTCTCTCTGGTTCCTCTCTTGTCCTCTCTGGTTCCTCTCTTGTCCTCTCTGGTTCCTCTCTTGTCCTCTCTGGTTCCTCTCTGGTTCCTCTCCTCTCGTGTCCTCTCTGCTTTCTCTCTGGTTCCTCTCGTGTCCTCTCTGCTTTCTCTCTGGTTCCTCTCATGTCCTCTCTGGTTCCTCTCATGTCCTCTCTGGTTCCTCTCCTCATGTTCTATCTGGTTCCTCTCTTGTCCTCTCTGGTTCCTCTCGTGTCCTCTCTGGTTCCTCTCTTGTCCTCTCTGGTTCCTCTCTTGTCCTCTCTGGTTCCTCTCTTGTCCTCTCTGGTTCCTCTCGTGTCCTCTCTGGTTCCTCTCGTGTCCTCTCTGGTTCTTCTCGTGTCCTCTCTGGTTCCTCTCGTGTCCTCTCTGGTTCCTCTCGTGTCCTCTCTGGTTCCTCTCGTGTCCTCTCTGGTTCCTCTCGTGTCCTCTCTGGTTCCTCTCGTGTCCTCTCTGCTTTCTCTCTGGTTCCTCTCGTGTCCTCTCTGGTTCCTCTCATGTCCTCTCTGGTTCCTCTCATGTCCTCTCTGGTTCCTCTCCTCATGTCCTCTCTGGTTCCTCTCCTCATGTCCTCTCTGGTTCCTCTCCTCATGTCCTCTCTGGTTCCTCTCTTGTCCTCTCTGGTTCCTCTCGTGTCCTCTCTGGTTCCTCTCGTGTCCTCTCTGGTTCCTCTCTTGTCCTCTCTGGTTCCTCTCTTGTCCTCTCTGGTTCCTCTCTTGTCCTCTCTGGTTCCTCTCTTGTCCTCTCTGGTTCCTCTCGTGTCCTCTCTGGTTCCTCTCGTGTCCTCTCTGCTTTCTCTCTGGTTCCTCTCTTGTCCTCTCTGGTTCCTCTCTTGTCCTCTCTGGTTCCTCTCCTCTCGTGTCCTCTCTGCTTTCTCTCTGGTTCCTCTCGTGTCCTCTCTGCTTTCTCTCTGGTTCCTCTCGTGTCCTCTCTGCTTCCTCTCTGGTTCCTCTCATGTCCTCTCTGGTTCCTCTCATGTCCTCTCTGGTTCCTCTCTTGTCCTCTCTGGTTCCTCTCGTGTCCTCTCTGGTTCCTCTCTTGTCCTCTCTGGTTCCTCTCTTGTCCTCTCTGGTTCCTCTCTTGTCCTCTCTGGTTCCTCTCTGGTTCCTCTCCTCTCGTGTCCTCTCTGCTTTCTCTCTGGTTCCTCTCGTGTCCTCTCTGCTTTCTCTCTGGTTCCTCTCTTGTCCTCTCTGGTTCCTCTCTTGTCCTCTCTGGTTCCTCTCTTGTCCTCTCTGGTTCCTCTCTGGTTCCTCTCCTCTCGTGTCCTCTCTGCTTTCTCTCTGGTTCCTCTCGTGTCCTCTCTGCTTTCTCTCTGGTTCCTCTCATGTCCTCTCTGGTTCCTCTCATGTCCTCTCTGGTTCCTCTCCTCATGTTCTATCTGGTTCCTCTCTTGTCCTCTCTGGTTCCTCTCGTGTCCTCTCTGGTTCCTCTCTTGTCCTCTCTGGTTCCTCTCTTGTCCTCTCTGGTTCCTCTCTTGTCCTCTCTGGTTCCTCTCTTGTCCTCTCTGGTTCCTCTCGTGTCCTCTCTGGTTCTTCTCGTGTCCTCTCTGGTTCCTCTCGTGTCCTCTCTGGTTCCTCTCGTGTCCTCTCTGATTCCTCTCGTGTCCTCTCTGATTCCTCTCGTGTCCTCTCTGGTTCCTCTCGTGTCCTCTCTGGTTCCTCTCGTGTCCTCTCTGCTTTCTCTCTGGTTCCTCTCGTGTCCTCTCTGCTTTCTCTCTGGTTCCTCTCATGTCCTCTCTGGTTCCTCTCATGTCCTCTCTGGTTCCTCTCATGTCCTCTCTGGTTCCTCTCCTCATGTCCTCTCTGGTTCCTCTCCTCATGTCCTCTCTGGTTCCTCTCCTCATGTCCTCTCTGGTTCCTCTCTTGTCCTCTCTGGTTCCTCTCGTGTCCTCTCTGGTTCCTCTCGTGTCCTCTCTGGTTCCTCTCTTGTCCTCTCTGGTTCCTCTCTTGTCCTCTCTGGTTCCTCTCTTGTCCTCTCTGGTTCCTCTCTTGTCCTCTCTGGTTCCTCTCGTGTCCTCTCTGGTTCCTCTCGTGTCCTCTCTGCTTTCTCTCTGGTTCCTCTCTTGTCCTCTCTGGTTCCTCTCTTGTCCTCTCTGGTTCCTCTCCTCTCGTGTCCTCTCTGCTTTCTCTCTGGTTCCTCTCGTGTCCTCTCTGCTTTCTCTCTGGTTCCTCTCGTGTCCTCTCTGCTTTCTCTCTGGTTCGTCTCGTGTCCTCTCTGCTTTCTCTGTGGTTCCTCTCTTGTCCCTTTCTGTCCTCTCTGGTTCCTCTCGTGTCCTCTCTGGTTCCTCTCTGGTTCCTCTCTGGTTCCTCTCGTGTCCTCTCTGGTTCCTCTCGTGTCCTCTCTGGTTCCTCTCATGTCCTCTCTGGTTCCTCTCCTCTCATATCCTCTCTGGTTCCTCTCTGGTTCCTCTCTTGTCCCCTCTGGTTCTTCTCTGGTTCCTCTCTGGTTCCACTCATGTCCTCTCTGGTTCCTCTCTTGTCCTCTCTGGTTTCTCTCCTCTCTGGTTCCTCTCCTCTCATGTCCTCTCTGGTTCCTCTCGTGTCCTCTCTGGTTCCTCTCGTGTCCTCTCTGGTTCCTCTCGTGTCCGCTCTGGTTCCTCTCGTGTCCGCTCTGGTTCCTCTCTTCTCTTTGTCTCACTTGTGTGCCTTCTCTCCCTCCTTTTGCAACCTCACATACTGCACTTTTGCATCTGCACTGTTCTTCAAATCAAATTGTATTTGTCACATGCGCCGAATACAACAGGTAGACCTTACTATGAATTGCTTACTTACAAGCCTTTAACCAACAATGCAGTTTTAAGAAAATAGAGTTAAGAAAATATTTACTAAATTAACTAAGGTAGAATAAAAAATTATAAAAATAACACAATAAAATTACAATACTGAGGCTATATACAGGGGGCACCAGTACCGAGTCAATGTGGAGACTATATACAGGGGGTACCAGTACCGAGTCAATGTGGAGACTATATACAGGGGGTACCGGTACCGAGTCATTGTGGAGACTATATACAGGGGGTACCGGTACCGAGTCAATGTGGAGACTATATACAGGGGGCACCGGTACCGAGTCAATGTGGAGACTATATACAGGGGGTACCGGTACCGAGTCAATGTGGAGACTATATACAGGGTACCGGTACCGAGTCAATGTGGAGACTATATACAGGGGATACCGGTACCGAGTCAATGTGGAGGTTATATACAGGGGGTACCGGTACCGAGTCAATGTGGAGGTTATATACAGGGGGTACCGGTACAGAGTCAATGTGGAGGTTATATACAGGGGGTACCGGTACCGAGTCAATGTGGAGGTTATATACAGGGGGTACCGGTACCGAGTCAATGTGGAGGTTATATATAGGGGGTACCGGTACCGAGTCAATGTGCGGGGATACAGGTTAGTCAAGGTCATTTGTATATATAGGTAGGGATAAAGTGACTGCATAGATAATAAACAGGGAGTAGCAACAATGTAAAAATAAAGGGGGTGTCAATGTAAATAGTCCGGGTGGCTATTTGATTAAATGTTCAGTGGTCTCATGGCTTGGGGGTAGAAGCTGTTTAGAAGCCTCTTGGTCCTAGACTTGGCACTCTGGTACCGCTTGCCGTGCGTTAGCAAAGAAAACAGTCTATGACTTGGGTGACTGGAGTCTTTGACCATTTTTGGTCCTTCCTCTGACACCGCCTAGTTTAAAGGTCCTGGATGGTAGGATGCTTGGCCCCAATGATGTACTGGGCCGTAAGCACTACCCTCTATAGCACCTTACAGTCGTATACAGTCGTATGCCGAGCAGTTGCCATACCAGGCGGTGACGCAACCGGTCAGGATGCCATCTGGACTGTTTACATTGACACCCCCCCCATTTGTTTTTACACAGCTGCTATTATCTATGCACCGTCACTTTACCCCCACCTATATGTACAAATGACCTTGACTAACCTGTACCCCCACACATTGACTCTGTACTGGTACCACCTGTATATAGCCTCATTATTGTTACTTTATTGTGTTACTTTTCATAATTTTTTATTTTTATTTTATTTGGTGAATATTTTCTTTAGTGCGTTGTTGGTTAAGGGCTTGTAAGAAAGCATTTCACGGTAACCTGTTGTATTAGGCACGTGACAAATAAAGTTTGATTTATTTACTTCAATAATGGCAGTCTCAGACTGAAGCACAGTGCATTTGGGAGTAGAGACGAAACGAGATCTACACAAAGCGAATGGAATGGTTGAAGAAGTGCAACTGGAGCTAACTCTGCAGATAGCAGGGTGATTTGAAAAGTCATAGTCAGTCGATCAATAAGATAATATTATTTTTAGCAAAAATGTTTCTTTGATTTACAATCTGTAGGAACTATGAGAATAGAAAGGTTCAGAACTTTTGTTAAACAGCATAGTTGAAAAATATATGGCAAAAAAAATATGTTGTGTACGTAAAATGCATTGGAACTTTTGTGAATGAATGGCAAAGTAGAAATCAAGCTGGGTGGGCTTTGGAGATGGATGGTATGGGTTGATGAAGGAAAATAATGAAGGAAAATATATTTTAAAAAGATGTGTGTATGTATGTACAGTACCAGTCAAACGTTTGGACGCACCTACTCATCCCAGGGTTTTTTCGTTATATTTTTACTATTTTCTACATTGTTGAATAATAATGAAGGCACATATAGAATAATTTACGAACCAAAAGAGTGTTAAACAAATCAAAATATATTTTATATTTGAGATTCTTCAAAGTAGCCACCCTTTGCCTCGATGACAGCTTTGCACACGCTTGGCATTCTCTCAACCAGCTTCCTGAGGTAGTCACCTGGAATACATTTCAATTAACAGGTGTGCCTTGTTAAAAGTTAATTTGTGGAATTTCTTTCCTTCTTAATGCATTTGAGCCAATCAGTTGTGTTGTGACAAGTTAGAGGTAGTATACAGAAGATAGCCCTATTTGGTGAAAGACCAAGTCCATATTATGGCAAGAACAGCTCAAATAAGAAAAGAGAAACAACAGTCCATTATTACTTTAAGACAAGAAGGTCAGTCAATCCGGAAAATTTCAAGAACTTTGAAAGTTTCTTCAAGTACAGCCGTAAAAACCATCAAGCGCTATGATGAAACTGGCTCTCATGAGGACTGCCACAGTAAAGTAAGACCCAGAGTTACCTCTGCTGCAGAGGATAAGTTCATTACAGTTAACTGGCTCTCATGAGGACTGCCACAGTAAAGGAAGACCCAGAGTTAACTCTGCTGCAGAGGATACGTTCATTACAGTTAACTGGCTCTCATGAGGACTGCCACAGTAAAGGAAGACCCCGAGTTACCTCTGCTACAGCAATCTGCAGCGATAAGCCATCCCATCTGGTTTGCGCTTAGTGGGACTATCATTTGTTTTTCAACAGGACAGTGACCCAACACAACTCCATGCTGCGTAAGGCTATTTGACCAAGAAGGAGAGTGATGGAGTACTGCATCAGATTACCTGGTCTCCACAATCACCCGACCACCCAATTGAGAGGGTTTGGGATGATTTGGACCGCAGAGTGAAGCAAAAGTTGTTAACAAGTGCTCAGCATATGTGGGAACTCCTTCAAGACTGTTGGATAAGCATTCCAGGTGAAGCTGGTTGAGAGAATGCCAAGAGTTTGCAAAGCTGTCATCAAGGCAAATGGTGGCTACTTTGCAGAATCTAAAAGTTACTACATGATTCCATAGGTGTTATTTTATAGTTTTGATGTCTTTACTATTATTCCACAACGTAGAAAATATTAAAGATAAAGAAAAACCTTTGAATGAGTAGGTGTCCAAAGTTGTTACTGTATATATTTATTTTAAAAAATATATGGGGGATTGGACATGATGCAGACTATTACTTTGATGGAACCTGCAATCGATCTGCAATATTTTAAGTTTTACTTCATAATTATGAGATATCTATATGTGAATCATAATCAGATAGGTCATTTTTGCCTGTAAAACTAACACGAATGTTTTGCAAGGCCAATTCTTTGTGGATATCTAGCCAGCTAACAGTAGTATCTAGCCAGTCAACATTAGCCCTATTGACTTACTATGGACCTACTTCCGGCGCCGACTGAGATGGCCGCCTCGCTTCGCGTTCCTAGAAAACTATGCAGTTTTTTGTTTTTTTACGTGTTATTTCTTACATTAGTACCCCAGGTCATCTTAGGTTTCATTGCATACAGTCGAGAAGAACTACTGAATATAAGATCAGCGTCAACTCACCATCAGTACGACCAAGAATATGTTTTCCGCGACGCGGATCCTGTGTTCTGCCTTACAAACAGGACAACGGAATGGATCGCATGCAGCGACCCAAGGAAACGACTCCGAAAAAGAGGGAAACGCCGCGGTGTTCTGGTCAGACTCCGAAAAAGGGCACATCGCGCACCACTTCCCAGTATTCTTCTTGCCAATGTCCAGTCTCTCGACAACAAGGTTGATGAAATCCGAGCAAGGGTGGCATTCCAGAGGGACATCAGAGACTGCAACGTTCTTTGCTTTACGGAGACATGGCTTACTGGGAAAACGCTATCCAGGGCGGTGCAGCCAACGGGTTTCTCCACGCATCGCGCCGACAGAAACAAACATCTCTCTGGTAAGAAGAGTGGCGGGGGCGTATGCCTCATGACTAACGGGACATGGTGTGATGAAGGAAACATACAGGAACTCAAATCCTTCTGTTCACCTGATTTAGAATTCCTCACAATCAAATGTAGACCGCATTATCTTCCAAGAGAATTCTCTTCGATTATAATCACAGCCGTATATATCCCCCAAGCAGACACATCGATGGCTCTGAACGAACTTTATTTAACTCTTTGCAAACTGGAAAACATTTATCCGGAGGCTGCATTCATTGTAGCTGGGGATTTTAACAAAGCCAATCTGAAAACAAGACTCCCTAAATTTTATCAGCATATCGATTGCGCAACCAGGGGTGGTAAAACCTTGGATCATTGTTACTCTAACTTCCGCGACGCATATAAGGCCCTGCCCCGCTCCCCTTTCGGAAAAGCTGACCACGACTCCATTTTGCTGATCCCTGCCTACAGACAGAAATTAAAACAAGAGGCTCCCACGCTGAGGTCTGTCCAACGCTGGTCAGACCAAGCTGACTCTACACTCCAAGACTGCTTCCATCACGTGGACTGGGACATGTTTCGTATTGCGTCAGATGGGAATATTGACGAATACGCTGATTCGGTGTGCGAGTTCATTAGAACGTGCGTCGAAGATGTCATTCCCATAGCAACGATAAAAACATTCCCTAACCAGAAACCGTGGATTGATGGCAGCATTCGCGTGAAACTGAAAGCGCGAACCACTGCTTTTAATCAGGGCAAGGTATCTGGCAACATGACTGAATACAAACAGTGCAGCTATTCCCTCCGTAAGGCTATTAAACAAGCTAAGCGTCAGTACAGAGACAAAGTGGAATCTCAATTCAATGGCTCAGACAAAAGAGGCATGGGGCAGGGTCTACAGTCAATCACGGACTACAAGATGAAATCCAGCCCAGTCACGGACCAGGATGTCTTGCTCCCAGGCAGACTAAATAACTTTTTTGCCCGCTTTGAGGACAATACAGTGCCACTGACACGTCCTGCAACGGAAACATGCGGTCTCTCCTTCACTGCAGCCGAGGTGAGTAAGACATTTAAACGTGTTAACCCTCGCAAGGCTGCAGGCCCAGACGGCATCCCCAGCCGCGCCCTCTGAGCATGCGCAGACCAGCTGGCCGGTGTGTTTACGGACATATTCAATCAATCCCTATACCAGTCTGCTGTTCCCACATGCTTCAAGAGGGCCACCATTGTTCCTGTTCCCAAGAAAGCTAAGGTAACTGAGCTAAACGACTACCGCCCCGTAGCACTCACTTCCGTCATCATGAAGTGCTTTGAGAGACTAGTCAAGGACCATATCACCTCCACCCTACCTGACACCCTAGACCCACTCCAATTTGCTTACCGCCCAAATAGGTCCACAGACGATGCAATCTCAACCACACTGCACACTGCCCTAACCCACCTGGACAAGAGGAATACCTATGTGAGAATGCTGTTCATCGACTACAGCTCGGCATTCAACACCATAGTACCCTCCAAGCTCGTCATCAAGCTCGAGACCCTGGGTCTCGACCCTGCCCTGTGCAACTGGGTACTGGACTTCCTGACGGGCCGCCCCCAGGTGGTGAGGGTAGGCAACAACATCTCCTCCCCGCTGATCCTCAACACGGGGGCCCCACAAGGGTGCGTTCTGAGCCCTCTCCTGTACTCCCTGTTCACCCACGACTGCGTGGCCACGCACGCCTCCAACTCGATCATCAAGTTTGCGGACGACACAACAGTGGTAGGCTTGATTACCAACAACGACGAGACGGCCTACAGGGAGGAGGTGAGGGCCCTCGGAGTGTGGTGTCAGGAAAATAACCTCACACTCAACGTCAACAAAACTAAGGGGATGATTGTGGACTTCAGGAAACAGCAGAGGGAACACCCCCCTATCCACATCGATGGAACAGTAGTGGAGAGGGTAGCTAGTTTTAAGTTCCTCGGCATACACATCACAGACAAACTGAATTGGTCCACTCACACTGACAGCGTCGTGAAGAAGGCGCAGCAGCGCCTATTCAACCTCAGGAGGCTGAAGAAATTCGGCTTGTCACCAAAAGCACTCACAAACTTCTACAGATGCACAATCGAGAGCATCCTGGCGGGCTGTATCACCGCCTGGTACGGCAACTGCTCCGCCCTCAACCGTAAGGCTCTCCAGAGGGTAGTGAGGACTGCACAACGCATCACTGGGGGCAAACTACCTGCCCTCCAGGACACCTACACCACCCGTTGTTACAGGAAGGCCATAAAGATCATCAAGGACATCAACCACCCGAACCACTGCCTGTTCACCCCGCTATCATCCAGAAGGCGAGGTCAGTACAGGTGCATCAAAGCTGGGACCGAGAGACTGAAAAACAGCTTCTATCTCAAGGCCATCAGACTGTTAAACAGCCACCACTAACACTGAGTGGCTGCTGCCAACACACTGTCATTGACACTGACCCAACTCCAGCCATTTTAATAATGGGAATTGATGGGAAATGATGTAAATATATCACTAGCCACTTTAAACAATGCTACCTTATATAATGTTACTTACCCTACATTATTCATCTCATATGCATATGTATATACTGTACTCTACATCATCGACTGCATCCTTATGTAACACATGTATCACTAGCCACTTTAACTATGCCACTTTGTTTACTTTGTCTACACACTCATCTCATATGTATATACTGTACTCGATACCATCTACTGTATGCTGCTCTGTACCATCACTCATTCATATATCCTTATGTACATGTTCCTTATCCCCTTACACTGTGTATAAGACAGTAGTTTTGGAATTGTTAGTTAGATTACTTGTTGGTTATCACTGCATTGTCGGAACTAGAAGCACAAGCATTTCGCTACACTCGCATTAACATCTGCTAACCATGTGTATGTGACAAATAAAAATTTGATTTGGACATGTGATCTATCCACACTACAGTGGGTTTTGTAGGCAGGTAAACATGCCAAAAGGAACACAGTATGTATTTTTTGCATATATCAAGATAAAATATTGTAGTCAGGCAACATATGAGATATGTGAATGGACAACATTTCATTCTGAAGTTGAGTTCATTTTCTCTTGCTTTATCTCAAGTAATGACCACCATTGATTTCAATAAATGTTATAGTTTTTTTTTGTGGTTGCGTCATATTTCTGTGGATACTTTCCTTTGAATCTTGGATCGACGCTTAAAAATTTGAACAAACGGAGTACGCATTCGAAAAGTGCCCTCGGTGGTCCGTTTCGCATACTTTGATTTGGACTCCGACCCACCAGTGCTCCAACTTGCGTGCTCGGAACACGGTAGTATGCATTTTGAGAGACACCCTTTGTTTCAGCATCACTCTGTTGCCATGGAATTGCCCATAATTGGTGACCCTGGTTAGGGACGAGTGGATAGATATTTTGGAAGTGATACAACAAACAAAAGCTTAGCAACAAAATCTAATCCTTTCCCCCCAAACTGAAGTGTTTTGATCATTTCTCAACAAAGCACTTCAATCTTAAGAAATGTTGCGGTTTTGCTCGGCGTGTGTCGGAATGTGTGTTCCCTGCTGCCCGCATATTTATATCAGGCTACAATCAGTACAGGAAATGGAGAGCCGTTGCTTTGAAGTCCCTGCAGAGTCATGTTATTCTCCATCAGCAGAGAGACAAGGCGGCAGACCCCTAACCCCCTCCTCTGCCCCCCTCGCTCCTACCCAACAGACCGCCTAGCAGAAGGGAGAACAAGTGGCCATTAACGCAGACAAACTCACCGTCTCCACGGTCATGATGTTGTCATACTCAGGCCCGTGTAATTGCATTGTTTTTGTAAGATGTGGTGAAATGTAAGATTTTTGTCCCCGTCTGTCTCCGTTGCTCTCTTACTCTCTCTCTCTTCCTCTCACCCCACCTTCCTCCTTCCCCTCTCTCCCTCCTCAGTGTGGCGATGAAATGAATTGGGTCACAGTTTAATAGTCATCTGGTGGGGTTCCTGTGGCTTGCCTGTGTGTTATGGAATGGGACCAGTGGCGGGGTGCTCCTATCACCTGGTGTGTCTGAAAATGAGGAGTGCTGAACCTCCAGTCTGTGGCACGGTGTAACTTCATGCCATCTGTACACCCCTCTCCGCTTTGCAAATCTATACTTTTTTTCACCCCCACCAATAATCTCCCTCCTTTAGACGGTTCAAAACATACTGCTGGAGATCAGTTCTGTCAGCTGTCTGACTGATGTGTGTAGGCTATGCTAGAGGAGCAGCTAGGCCTCCGATGGCTGTATGTAGTTTACTGGGTTAGTAAACCACTCGTGGGGTTACTCGGTATGGAACGCTGGTTCATCTCTGGCTCTAGAAGTGGTGTGTCCAAATGAAAATCCCTTGAGACCAAAACTTTTGAGTTGCGCAGTTTACACTCAATATAATGGATTACCGTCTCTCTCTCTGTCTCTCTTTCCCTCCTCTTCCTCTCTCCTTCCTGGCTGTCTGATGTATGGTCCTGGGGAGGTAATGAACCAGGATTTGTGTCTGTGGTGTTGTGAAGGCTTATTGGGCTCCCCCTGCCTCCTCTCCCTCTCTTCTCCTCTTTTCTTCTGTTCTCTTCCTTCCCCAGGGCTCAGGGTCCCTGCCCTCCAAACCCATCCGTCTCCATCCCCCCATCCGCCAGACGGACGGTGTACAGGGGCACAGTCTCACCTCCAGACGAGGCCAAACCTCTCCTCTCTTCTGTCCTCCTCTCCATCCCTCTATCCTGTCCTTCCACCCCCCTCCTCTCTCCTCTGCCCCCTCCCTTCATGTGTCTTCCCTCTCTCTATTCTTTCCATAACCTGAGCAGTCACTGTTGACTGAGCCCCCTCCCCTCCAGACTGTGACTAGGTCCCGAGCAAGGCGGCCTGCTAGCTCTGCATGCTGGCAGGGGGCCTTGTGTGTGGAACTATGTTAATTAGCACAGGAGTCTGGAGGCCGAGATGTGTTATCTACCACCACAACACCCCCTCATCCTCTCTCCCACTCTCCATCTCTGCTCTCTCTCTCTCTCTCTCTCTCTCTCTCTCTCTCTCTCTCTCTCTCTCTCTCTCTCTCTCTCTCTCTCTCTCTCTCTCTCTCCATTCTCTCCCTCTCTCCATTCTCTCTCTCTCACTGTCTCTATCCCTCTCTATCTCTCTCCCTCCTCCTCTCTGAAGAGTGCTCACATCCTGTTGGCTTTGCCAGGTTTATGGAGGATGTCAGTGCCAGCTGCCTCTGTATGGACCGCTGCCAGCTTCTCATATCTTCCACCCATTACGTTGTTGTTATCCCCTCGTTCACTCGTTTATTTCCATCTATTTCCATGCATTTATCTGTTTGACTGAGTTTTTGTCTGTCAGGGCCAGTGTCTGTGTTGTTGCTGTCTTTCAGAGGCCGGTCTGTAGGGCGATAGCAATAGCTCTCTCTGGCACTCTTGTGTGGAGGCAGGCACCAAGGTCGGGCAGAGAGGATAGTGCCCAGGTCTGCAGTCTGCCCGTCGTGCCATGCCAACTCTGCAGTCTGCGACTGGTGTGTTATACACAGAAAACACACTATAGCCCCTACGCTCCACAGCCACATTTTGGCTTCTGCAATGGCCTGAAAAAAGGTCAAAGGCACAGGAATAGAATAGACAAAGAAAGCTTTATATCCATAACACAATGACATCCGCTTTCATCTGATCTCATACAGAAATGGAACTCTCTCTGTACGGAAGTGCAGCCATTTAGCTTAGTCAGTCACCCCCCTTGATTGAGTTCTTTGCGGTATATGAGAATCTACCTAGACTGGGAATTCCAAAGTAACGTGAGACTGGAGTAGCCAAACACATTCTGCATGCTTCACTCTTTTGGAATGTATCTCATTCCATGTGTTGGACCAGTAGTCTGTCGGCAGGGCCAGTACGTCAGCTGATCCAGTCAGTCAGTTAGTCAATTGGTCAAGCTAGAGGGAGAGTTTAGTTCGTCTGCTATGTGTCTATGAGGTACTGAGCTGGCTCCCCCCCAAAGTGAAGGATGTAAAACTAAAACTCCCCTGCACTTCGTTTGACCCTGGCCTCCTCTGAGGCACCGGTTAGAGCCAAGTGTGTAAAGCGGACACATGCCAGATAAAGACATGAAAAAAGAGAACCTGTTCTCTGTCTTTCTCTGTCTGTCTGCTCCCCGGTCCCAGTCTCACAGCAGCAGCACCCTGGCCTGCTTCATCAATTGAGCTCTGTTGGCCTTTAGCTTGTATCAATCAATCTACTCTGCTAATGTTTTATGAGCGACACACTCGGGCAAGGCAAATTGTGGCTTTAAACAGCTTCCACCCATTTCCATGTCATTAGTCGTCGTCCCCTGGTACAGTTGGGACAGACAGACAGACAGCGTTAGTCCTAAAACCTCACCACCACCCTCCTTTAAAAAAACAAATATCTACTGTGCTGCATACTCACCTTGCCCTCTACCCCACAATACAACACTACACACCAGAATAACCAAAACCTCACCACTTCTACAACCGTATATCCAACCCATCTTCCCCAGCTATACAGACGGCCTCCCGACTCACCATATCTTCTGAAACATCTTCACTTTTTATATATTTTTTCAAGTGCCACCCTAAGTAGCGCAGAGACCATCCCAGAAAATAATATTAAAGGGTTTGTTATCCCCCCACTTAGCAGCTGCCAGGCCCTCAGCACTGCAGAGTACAAATCTGAGAGACCTGCCTCTCCAGCCTCATGAGGAACAGCTGCCGGTCCAACCCTAATCCGCCAGCTCTCCTCAGCAGCGCGCATGCTGGTTCCCTCCACCGACATCAGCATGGTACAGCAGTCTCTGCACCGCCTTTAGACAGAACGTAGCCACCCTGCTCTCCAGTTCCACCAGGCCTTGTCCTTCTTTGTGGACGGTCATGTACAACACAACCGCCCTCAGCCAGTGATGGCCCGACCAGAAGAAAATCCACCAGCTGTCGTTGCAGGTCTGCGAGCGGACCGGGGGGTTACAGCACCCTCCCTCTATGACATTTGGGACAGGAGCCACCTCCACATGGCCAGTCTTGACACCACTGCCTTTGACAGCCCCTCCCAGTTCTTTCTGACCCACCTCTCCAAGCCCAGGTACACCCCCAAAATGTTAAGCCCTTCACAACCCCACTGCAAACCCGCTGGAAGCAGAGGGGGGCCCCACATAACAGAGCTTTGCCGTTGCCCCAGTTCACCGTAGCCAACAATGCTGCCTCGTACACCTTCACACTAGTCTCTAGTGCCGCATATCCTCCCCATCTCTGACCATCACAGAAATGTCATCTGCATACGCCGACACTGCTATGCCTGTCAACACACCCATGCTTGTCCAGCACACTCCCTGCAGTCTCCTGCGTAGGAGGTCCAAAAAAGTCTCAATGGCTAGTGTATACAACTGCCCCGATAGACGGCATCCTTGTCTAATGCCCCGTCTCACCCAGACTGGCCTACTGAGCCTCCCTCTCACCTTGACCATACATGACGCCCCAGTATAGAGCATCTTCACACAGGCCAAAAACCTTTCCTCAAACACAGACTTCACATTAAACAGATGGTGGTTAAACATTAAACACTCATGGTACACTCTATCGAAAGCCTTCTCTTGGTCTAAATAGACCCGTCCAAAATTCACATGAGAAACTCTCCACAAGTCCAACATGTCCCTGAGAAAGGCCGCTGAATGCAGACCAGGCTCTCAAGAGAAGACCGAAAACAAATCCAATTTTGATAAACTCCCATATCTACTGGGTGAAATACCACAGTGTGCATCACAGCAGCACGTTTTGTGACCTGTTGCCCCAAGAAAAGGGCAACCAGTGAAGACAAACACTATTGTAAATACAACCTAATATCTGTTTATTTATTTTCCCTTTTGTACTTTAACTATTTGCACATTGTAACAACACTGTATATCGACATAATATGACATTTGAAATGTCTTTATTCTTTTGGAACTTGTGTAATGTTTACTGTTAACTTTTTAACCATTTCATTTGCTTTGGCAATGTAAAGATATATTTCCCATGGGGGGAGAGCAACAGACTGATCAGAGCTCCAACTCTACATGTTGCCGGCTTGGCTTTCTAGTGGTCCTCGGCTCTAGGGCTTTCTCAGAGATGTGTTTCAGATATCCTCTTACTGACGTGCCACTTTGATACTCTTGTTTAAGCTTGTGAATTCTCCATTAGGGATGTGTCTTGTCCTATAGGCCCCCCGCTGTCCCGATACTGATACTCCTCAGAGACAAGAGGAGGAGTTAGAGAGGAAGGTTTTTTCTGATCTCACTCTGCCTCACTGAGAACCATCTGTCTGGGTTCCGTCTGGGACCAGCTAGCATTCAGCATGCCGTACGTTTGCACTTACAAATATATACATTTCACACAGAGTGTTTGAAAGTGTCATGCCACTCGCTGAGACATGTTGCCAGGAGACGGAGTGAAAGAGAGAACTGATTGGAGAGGGTAGACTAATGGAGTAAAGCAGCAGCAGTCAACTGTTCCCACAACTCTTGCTTTTATGGCTGTGTTAGATTTCCATGACACTGGATGTCATTGGTTGAATGAGATGTGTTCATGCTACAGGATTGGATGAGTGAGCATCCCTCTTCGCCCATTTGATATCACAGAGAGAAGACTTTAGAGCCACAAACTGTGGCATGGATCGTCTCTGCACGGGTCACTTCCACATCACGTAACGAGAGCTCGGAGTTCAACTACCAGCCCTGTCAGATTAAAGATGGAGCATGTGCTTTCATTCCGTCTTGTTGATACAAAGTTTGTTTGTTGCCAATAAAGTGAATGGGGTAAGTTCCTTAAATATTCACTATGCAGAAATCGCTCCGCCATTTCCTGGTTACTAAAATTCAAATAATTTGCCTAATATCAGTTTTTGTGACATATCAAGCAAGTATAGTGTAGAGAGTCATTGTAACATCTAAACTGCTGTGAAATATATTTTCCATTACCAAACATATTGTGCTTTTTAGGTTTGAAGCTGGTGTACAAAACCGAAAGTAAAATACGCAAAAAGAAAACAAAAGCACGGGAAGAATATTAATAGCGCACATAGAACAGATCTACCACATCTTAGACTTGCTTTCAATGTGAATGACAGATCTATAACATATTTCTATGTGACTTTGGTCGGGTTGCCCAAAAAGTGCCATATTGCAGCTTTAAGGATATGAAGGTGTATGCCATCCTATTATGCTAAGTCAT
>NC_060178.1:19236457-19258957 GCF_021184085.1 Oncorhynchus gorbuscha
ATTTGGTGTTTTAGGAGGATATTTTTGCAGAATTCTGTATGCAGTCTCTCAATTTGGTGTTTGTCCCATTTTGTGAATTCTTGGTTGGTGAGTGGACCCCAGACCTCACAACCATAAAGGGCAATGGGTTCTATAACTGATTCAAGTATTTTTAGCCAAATCCTAATTGGTATGTCGAGTTGTATGTTAATTTTGATGGCATAGAAGGCCCTTCTTGCCTTGTCTCTCAGATCGTTCACAGCTTTGTGGAAGTTACCTGTGGTGCTGATGTTTTGGCCAAGGTATGTATAGTTTTTGTGGGCTCTTGTGCAACAGTGTCTCGATGGAATTTGTATTTGTGGTCCTGGTAACTGGACCTTTTTTGGAACACCATTATTTTTGTCTTACGTGATTTACTGTCAGGGTCCAGGTCTGACAGAATCTGTGCATAATATCTAGGTGCTGCTGTAGGCCCTCCTTGGTTGGGGAGAGAAGCGCCAGATCATCAGCAAACAGTAGACATTTGACTTCAGATTCGAGTAGGGTGAGAGCTGGGGTGAGAGCTGCCAGAGCTGAGGATGATGTTAAAGAGTTTAAGTATAGCCAATTGGAATTTGTGCTCTGTATATTTTATAATTGAATTTAGGACACCATCAACCCCACAGTGCTTTTTGGATTAGAGCGTTTGTTTTTGTCCTGTAGTTCATTCAATGTCATTTGAGAATCCAGTGTGTTCTGGTAGTGTTGATTAGCTGATTCTAAGATTTGTATTTGATCATATATGTTTTTGCTGTTTGTTCTTTGTTATAGGGCCAAAAAAGAATGGAGAAGTGGTTTATCCATACATCTCTGTTTTGGATAGATAACTCTACGTGTTGTTTGTTATAGAGCCAAACAGAATAGAGAAGTGGTTTATCCATACATCTCTGTTTTGGATAGATAACTCTACGTGTTGTTTGTTATAGAGCCAAACAGAATAGAGAAGTGGTTTATCCATACATCTCTGTTTTGGATAGATAACTCTACGTGTTGTTTGTTATAGAGCCAAACAGAATAGAGAAGTGGTTTATCCATACATCTCTGTTTTGGATAGATAACTCTACGTGTTGTTTGTTATAGAGCCAAACAGAATAGAGAAGTGGTTTATCCATACATCTCTGTTTTGGATAGATAACTCTACGTGTTGTTTGTTATAGAGCCAAACAGAATGGAGAAGTGGTTTATCCATACATCTCTGTTTTGGATAGATAACTCTTTGTGTTGTTTGTTATAGAGCCAAACAGAATGGAGAAGTGGTTTATCCATACATCTCTGTTTTGGATAGATAACTCTACGTGTTGTTTGTTATAGAGCCAAACAGAATAGAGAAGTGGTTTATCCATACATCTCTGTTTTGGATAGATAACTCTACGTGTTGTTTGTTATAGAGCCAAACAGAATGGAGAAGTGGTTTATCCATACATCTCTGTTTTGGATAGATAACTCTTCATGTTTGTTTAGAGTTTTACAATTTTCCCAGAAGTGGTTCGATTTTATGGATTCTTCTATTACAATGAGCTGATTTCTGACGTGCTGTTCCTTCTTTTTCTGTAGTGTATTTCTGTTTTAGCGATTCACAATAGTGGCAGCGTAGGCTCAGGATTTCTGTGTCTCAATGTTTTTGGATGGATAGGTTTCTCAATTTCTTTGTTAGGTTTTTGCATTCTTCATCAAATAATTTGTCCTTATTGTTAATTTTCTTAGGTTGTCTGCTCAACATTTTTAGATAGAGAAGCTGTGAGGTCAAATATAATGTTTAGGTTTTGTACTGCCAAGTTTACACTTTCACTATTACAGTGAAACATTTGGTTCACAAAATTGTTTACAAGGGATTACATTTGTTGTTGCCTAAATGTTTTTTGGTAGATTTCCTCAATACTTTTCTTCTATCTATACCATTTCTTCTTACATTTACATTACATTTACGTCATTTAGCAGACGCTCTTATCCAGAGCGACTTACAGTAGTGAGTGCAGACATATTTTCATATTTTTTCAAACTGGTCACCCCGTGAGAATCGAACCCACAACTCTGGCATGGCAAGCGCCATGCTCTACCAACTGAGCCACACAGGACCTCTTTCTTCTTCTTAATCTCTCTCTTTCTGATGCTCACTCGCTCTCTCTCTCACTATCTCTCTCTCACACTCTCTCTGTCGCTCTTTCTTTCGTTCTTTCTCCCGATCTCGCTCTCTTTCTCTCTGTCGCCCTTTTTCTTTCTCTCTTGCCCTTTTCTCTTTCTTTCTCTGTCGCCCTTTTCTCTCTTTCTCTCTGTCGCCCTTTCTCTCTTTCTCTCTGTCGGCCCTTTCTCTCTTTCTCTCTGTCGCCCTTTCTCTCTGTCGCCCTTTCTCTCTTTCTCTCTGTCGCCCTTTCTCTCTTTCTCTCTGTCGCCCTTTTCTCTCTTTTCTCTCTTTCTCTCTGTCGCCCTTTTCTCTCTTTCTCTCTGTCGCCCTTTCTCTCTGTCGCCCTTTTCTCTCTTTCTCTCTGTCGCCCTTTCTCTCTTTTTCTTTCTCTTGCTCTTTCTCACTCTCTCTGTCCCTTTCTCTTTCTCTCGCACTGTCTGTATCTTTCACTTGCTCCTCTCTCTCTCTCTCTCTCTCTCTCTCTCTCTCACTCTTTCTCTCTGTCGCCCTTTTCTTTCTCTCTGTCGCCCTTTTCTCTCTTTCTCTCTGTCGCCCTCTTTTCACCCTTTTCTCTCTCTCTCTGTCACCCTTTTCTTTCTCTTTCTCTGTCACGTTCTCTCTTTCTCTCACTCACTCTCTCGCTCTCCTCTCTATTTCTCCCTTTCTTTCTCTCTCTTTCTCCTTCTCCTTGCGCTCAGTTACTTTCTCGCTCTCTGTCGCTTTCTTTCTCTCTCTTTCTCCTTCTCTCGCTTGCTCTCTCTCTCGGTCACTCTATCGCGCTCCCTCTCTCTTTCTCACTCTCTCTCCAGCTAGCGTCAAACTGAGGCGGTGCTCATCACTTCCTGTTGAACGCAGAACGAGGGAGAGCTCGGTTTGGTGTTTTGGAAGGTTTTGAAAGTCTATTGAAAGAGTTTGGTTACTAGCTACCTGGATCCGGCGGTTGGCACCAGTTCCTGGGACCGCTACTATCTGTCCAGTGATCCTGGTCTGAGGAGATGGTTGGCATAGTTGCTAGTTAGCTGCCTATCAAGATAGCAGGGTTTTTTTGAGGGCTTAAATGCAGCCTGTGACACGGCTAGCTATTGTGGCTGGGAACACGGAATGTCCCGGGCTTCTGGCTGTTTGTTGTTGTTGTTTTCAATCTTCCCTGTGACCTGCCCTGTCTGGAACTGCGAGAAGTACGTTGCTACCATGACAAAGACTAAAGCCGAGAGTACCATTGAGAACAGTGGTGTCTCTCAATCACAGGTGAAGGATCTTTTAAACTAACAAAAATAGTTCTACAAGCAGTTGTTACAACAACAAGAAAATAGCTCAAGTGTTTTGTCCAAATACTGGTGGAGTCAACTAATAAAATAATAGACAACCTGGCCAGAGAGGTCCAGGGCCTAAAGAACAGTTTGCAGTTCTCCCAGGGTCAGCTCAATAAGTTTAAACAGGAAAACGGCAAGATGACAGCTATCTGGAAGTCATTGAGAGAGGACATCAGTTCTGTATGTGAATCCACGATAAAAATGACGGAGAAATCTGATTATCTCGGGGGACAATCAAGGTAGAACAACATGGTTGTGGACGGAATTTCAGAATCTACATATGAGACCTGGATGGAATCTAAGGACAAAGTGAGGCAAATGATCTTGGAGAAACTGAAAATGGACCACAGGAAATGTACGTGGAGCACCCCCACACGACTGGAAAACCCACCACTGGCCCAGGCGACAGGCACAAGCCGATAGTAGTCAAGTTCCTGAGGTTCAATGACATGGTAGCTGTTCTGGAAAGAGCCTAGAACTTGAGAGGAACGTTTATCATCCTCAATGAGGACTATCCTGAAGTGCGTCAGGAGAGGAAAGAACTTATCCCAGCCATAAAAGCTTTCAGAGCTCGTGGGGACGTTGCTTACATCCGCTGACAGGCTTATTGTCCACCCTCCCGCCCAAAATCCTGGATGGGATGTGAGAGCCAAGCCTATGGGTTCGTAGCTTTAACCCCGCAGCACACACACACACACTCTTACACACACCAACTGATTAATGGACTGCTGAATGTATATATTTTTTTCACATGCTTTCTTGACTCTTTTCTATATTATGTCTATCTCTGATAAACTACCCAGGAAAGGGCTTAAAATAGCCCATGTTAATATGTAGCCTTAGAAATACAGTGAAGGAAATCGATAACGTTCTAACATCAAATAAAATGCACATAAAAGAAACGTCCTCTAACTGTAAACTGCGTTTATTTTCAGCAAACTTAACATGTGTAAATATTTATATGAACAACTGAGACATAAACTGAACAAGTTCCACAGACATGTGACTAACAGAAATTTAATAATGTGTCACTGAACAAAGGGGGGGTCAAAATCAAAAGTAACCGTCAGTATCTGTTGTGGCCACCAGCTGCATTAAGTACTGCAGTGTATCTCCTCCTCGTGGACTGCACCAGATTTGCCAGTGTTTGCTGTGAGATGTTACCCCACTCTTCCACCAAGGCACCTGCAAGTTCCGAGACTTTTCTGGGGGGAATGGCCGTAGCCTTCACCGTTCGATCCAACTGGTCCCAGACATGCTCAGTGGGATTGAGATCCGGGCCCTTCACTGGCCATGGCAGAACACTGACATTCCTGTCTTGCAGGAAATCACGCACAGAACGAGCAGTATGGCTGGTGGCATTGTCGTGATGGAGGGTCATGTCAGGATGAGCCTGCAGGAAGGGTACCACATGAGGGAGGAGAATGTCTTCCCTGTAATGCACAGCATTGAGATTGCGTGCAATGACAAAAAGCTCAGTCCAATGATGCTGTGACACACTGCCCCAGACCATGACGGACCTTCCACCTCCAAATCGATCCCGCTCCAGAGTACAGGCCTCGGTGTAACGCTCATTCCTTCGACGATAAACACAAATCCGACCATCTCCCCAAGTGAGACAAAATCATGACTCGTCAGTGAAGCGCACTCTTTGCCAGTCCTGCCTGGTCCAGCGACGTTGGGTTTGTGCCCATAGGTGACATTGTTGCCGGTGATGTCTGGTGAGGACCTGCCTTAAAACAGGCCTACAAGCCCTCAGTCCAGCCTCTCTCAGCCTATTGCGGACAGTCTGAGCACTGATGGAGGGATTGTGCATTCCTGGTGGAACTCGGGCAGTTGTTGTTGCCATTCTGTACCTGTCCCGCAGGTGTGATGTTCTGATGTGCCAGATCCTGTGCAGGTGTTGTTACACGTGGTCTGCCACTGCGAGGACTATCAGCTGTCCGTCCTGTTTTCCTTGTTGCGCTGTCTTAGGTATCTCTCCGTAGGGACACTGCAATATATTGCCCTGGTCACATCTGCAGTCCTCATGCGTCCTTGCAGCATGCCTAAGGGACATTCACGCAGATGAGCAGGGACCCTGGACATTTTCTTTTGGTGTTCTTCAGAGTCAGTAGAAAGGCCTCTTTAGTGTCCTAAGTTTTCATAACGGTGACCTTAATTGCCTACCATCTGTAAGCTGTTAGTGTCTTAATGACCTTTCAGCAGGTGCATGTTCATTAATTGTTTATGGTTCATTGAACAAGCATGGGAAACGGTGTTTAAACCCTTTACAATGAAGATGTGTGAAATTATTTGGATTTTTACAAATTATCTTTGAAAGACAGGGTCCTGAAAAAGGGACGTTTATTTTTTGCTGAGTTTATTTGCCATTTCTGAGACTCACTTAGATAATTCATTTGATGGTACAGCAGTAGCAATGCAAGGATATAACATCTATAGAAGAGACAGGAATGATTATGAGGGAGGTGTTGCTGTATATATTCAGAGCCATATCCCTGTACTGCTTAGAGAAGATCTTAGGTCAAGTGTTATTGAAGTGTTGTGGTTGCAGGTTCGTCTGGCACACCTATAGCCTTTTCTTTTGGGATGTTGCTATAGGCCACCAAGTGCTAACAGTTGGTATCTAAATAATATGTGTGAAATGCTTGATAGTGTATGTGCTGTAAACAGAGATCTACGTTCTTGGGGACCTGAATATTGACTGGTTTTCATCAAGCTGTCTGCTCAGAACATGCTTCTAACTGTAACCAGTGCCTGTAATCTGTTTCAGATTATTAATCAATCTACCAGGGTGTTTACAAACACTACATGAAGATAATGTTCACGTATTGATCACATTTTTACTAATACTATAGAACTTTGTTCTAAAGATGTATCTGTACCCATTAGATGCAGTGATCACAATATGGTGACTATATGCAAGTTCCAAAACCTGGGCCTGAAATTGTGTATAAGAGATCATACAAAATATTTTGCTGTGACTCTTATGTGGATGATATTAAAATATGTGTTGGTCTGATGTGATTAATGAGGAGCATCCAGATGCTGTACTTGATGCATTTATGAAATTGCTTCTTCCAATTATTGATAAACATGCACCTGTTAAGAAACTGACTGAATTGAATTGAAAAACTGTATGGTTGACAAAGATGGGGCAAAAGGAGAGGCTAAAAAAGTCTGACTGGCTTACTTACTGCAAATTGAGAAATTATGTAACTAAACAAAAAAAAAAGAAACTGTAATGAACACAGGATAGATCATATAAAGAATGATGGAAAAGACCTTCGGAGTACTTTAAATGAAATTATTGGTAGAAAGACAAATTCAATCCATATTTAATCACAAAAACATTTGATGTTACTAATTATCAACTTGCTGCCAGCTCTTAGCAAATGGTGTTTTACCAAATACAATGCTATTTCTCTGTAAATAAATTAACCACAGATGTTCAGCATCCTTATAGAGAAGGAAGGGCACTCAACATATACTGCACTGACACAAATGGCTGATGATTGGTTAAAAGAAATTGATAATAAGAAGATTGTGGGAGCTGTACTGTTAGAGTTCAGTGCAGCCTTAGATATTATTGACCATAACCTGAAAATTAGGTGTCATGGCTTTTCAACCTCTGCAGTATCGTGAATTCAGAGCTTTCTATCTAGTAGAACTCACAGGGTTTTATTTAATGGAAGCTTCTCTAATGTCAAACATGAAAAGTGTGGTGTACCGCAGGGCAGCTCTCAAGGCCCTCTGCTCATTACTCATTTCTATTTTTACCAATGACATGCCACTGGCATTAACCAAAGCATGTGTGTCCATGTATGCTGATGATTCAACCATATATGCACCAGCAATAATAATAATAATAGATAATTAAGTCACTGAAACCCTTCACAAAGAGTTGCAGTCTGTTTTCTAATTGGTGGCCAGTAATAAACTGGTCCTAAACATCTTTAAAACGAAGATAATTGTATTTAGTACAAATCATTCCCTAAGTTCTAGACCTCAGCTGAATCTGGTAATGAATGGTGTGGCTGTTGAACAAGTTGAGGAGACTAAATTACTTGGTGTTACCTTAGATTGTAAACTTTCATGGTCAAAACATACAGTTTCAATGGTTGTAAAGATGGGGAGAGTTCTGGACGTAATAAAGAGATGGTCTGCTTTTTTGACATCACTCTCGGGCTCTAATTTGATCTTATTTTGATTATTGTCCAGTCATATGGTCAAGTGCTGCAAAGAGTGACCTAGTAAAGCTGCAGCTGGCCCAGAACAGGGTAGCACGTCTTGCTCTTCATTGCAATCAGAGGGCTAATAGTAATACTATGCATGCCAGTCTCTCTTGGCTAAGAGTTGAAGAAAGACTGACTTCTTGTTTTAAATAGAAACATTAATGTAATGAAAATTCCAAATAGTTTGCATAGTCAACTTACACACAGCACTGACACACACATTTACCCCACCTGACATGTCACCAGGGGTCTTTTCACAGTCAAGGAAACGTACAGTATTATAAAGGGCAATGAGTGCATGAAACTCACTTCCATTTTATACAGCGAGTGAATAAAGTGAACAGCAAATCTCTCTCTCTCTATATATATATATATATATATATATATATATATATATATATATATATATATATATATACGCTGCTACCCCAGTGCAGCTCGGCTCTCAACAGCGTATCACCAATCTTAATCACATCTGTGCAAGCGCACCTGTGAGAACAGATGTCCACTGGGGCCGGCACACTGTTCCAATATAGGGCGGAGTCGCTGTGTGTCTGCGTGTGCCATGTGGCTCTCCTCCACTCCCCCTATCCCTCGAGTCCCCCGCATGTCTTGTCCGTCCGCTGCCACTGGGCCAGGCTTGCCCTGACACAAGAAGGACCCACAGCAGGCAGGAAACAGAACTGCAATGTCATCATAGTAGCTAGTGGGCATTGATATGGAGTTGGTCCCACCTTTGCCGCTATAACAGCCTCCACTCTTCTGGCAAGGCTTTCCACTAGATGTTGGAACAGGGACTTGCTTCTTTTCAGCCACAGGAGCATTAGAGAGGCTGGCCACTGATGTTGGGTGTTCAGGCCTGGCTCGCAGTCAGAGTTCCAATTCAATCCCAAAGGTGTACAATGGGGTTGAGGTCAGGGCTCTGTGCAGGCCAGTCAAGTTCTTCCACACCAATCTCAACAAACCTATTCTGTATGGACCTTGCTTTCTGCACAGGGGCATTGTCATGCTGAAACAGGAAAGGGCCTGCTCCAGAATTCAATGGTAGTGAGCTTTACACCACTCCAGCCGATACTTGGCATTGCTCATGGTGATCTTAGGCTTGTGTGCGGCTGCTCGGCCCTAGAAACCCATTTCATGAAGCTCCCATTGAACAGTTCATGTGCTGACGTTGCTTATAGAGACTGTTAGGAACTCGGTAGTGAGTGTTGCAACCGAGGACGGATGATTTTTACGCACTACACACTTCAGCACTCGGCAGTCCCATTCTGTGAGTTTGTGTGGCCTACCACTTCGCGGCTGAGCCGGTTTTGCTCCTAGACTTTTCCACCTCACAATAACAGCACTTAGAGTTGACCAGGGCAGCTCTAGTAGGGCAGAAATGGACTTTATGGAAATGTGGTATCCTATGACAGTGTCACTATTAAAGGCATGTCTTTGTTCTCGATTTTATACACCTGTCAGCAATGAGTGTGGCTGAAATATTCAGACCCACTCATTTGAAGGTGTGTCCACATACTTTTGTAAGTATAGTGTATGTACTGTTCTTGGGTGAGACTTGATTTAAGGGGATTTGAAGTTGCTATGTTTCAAAACAAAGGTTGTATATGTGTTTTATGAAAGGAGAAGGTGACCCGGCCTTGACCCTTTCAGACTATCTCCACAGTGCTGTATGGAGATGCCAGGAAAGACATCGCTATGAGCTTACTAAAGTGACCAAACAACAATTAATATGTGGTTTGCATATTAATCATATGTTTGCATATTAAGCCGACATTACAATGTTTTACTGTATAATTTCTCTCCTTATCTGATGGAATCCACCATTTTTTTATTCCATGCATTATGTTGCTTCAGTCGCCCAGAGGCAGATAGAATAATGCCTTCCAATTAAATCTGTTTGCTCCAGCGTCACAATTGATGTTAGCAGTAGCAGTGATCATTTGTATTAGTGGAATGAAAGGGGACATTAAACTAGATTAAGCATTTAAGGGTATTGTGTTTATCATGACTAGCTTTGTGTTTATCATGACTAGCTTTGTGTTTATCATGACTAGCTTTGTGTTTATCATGACTAGCTTTGTGTTTATCATTACTAGCTTTGTGTTTATCATTACTAGCTTTGTGTTTATCATGACTAGCTTTGTCTTTATCATGACTAGCTTTGTGTTTATCATGACTAGCTTTGTGTTTATCATGACTAGCTTTGTGTTTATCATGACTAGCTTTGTGTTTATCATGACTAGCTTTGTGTTTATCATGACAAGCTTTGTGTTTATCATTACTAGCTTTGTGTTTATCATGACTAGCTTTGTGTTTATCATGACTAGCTTTGTGTTTATCATGACTAGCTTTGTGTTTATCATGACTAGCTTTGTGTTTATCATGACTAGCTTTGTGTTTATCATGACTAGCTTTGTGTTTATCATGACTAGTTTTGTGTTTATCATTACTAGCTTTGTGTTTATCATGACTAGCTTTGTCTTTATCATGACTAGCTTTGTGTTTATCATGACTAGCTTTGTGTTTATCATGACTAGCTTTGTGTTTATCATGATTGTGCTGTTCCATTAGCCAGTTGAGACCACAGCTTTTCTGCAGCCCAAAATCCCCCTTCCTCCCTCCCAATTCCCAGTCCTTCCAAACTCCAAGCCTCACACCATATGGCTCTGTCACCATCCCTCCCAGTCCCAGCCTAAACCCTGTTGGCCAGGCTAGGAGCCCCACCTACAGAGAGAGAGGCATCCAAGCACTGGCCTGGCTTCACACGCTCCAAAAGCTCATGCTGGAGAGATTTGGCATGGTCACGTTATCACCCATGCAGCCCCACCTACCCCGTGCCCAAACATCAAACAGTGTCACCGCCGTGAAAGGGTCTAGTGGCTTCCCCTCCATCCCTCCTGCCATCAACCCATCCAGGATTGATCCTGGGTCTTATCACCGCTCTGATCCCTGTGTTATTTTGGGAGTGCAGGGATTGCCTAATGATCTATTGACGTGATCTATCGATCTTTGTCAACCACAATGGCCAAGCGCTGGAGAGCCTATGGGGCCTAGCTAACTACACCCCTCCTTTCCCTCTCCCTCCACTCTGCACTCCTCTGCCCCCGCACCCAAACCTTACCAGTCCCAATAGGTGCTCTCTTTCCCTCTCCCTCCGCTCTGCACTCCTCTGCCCCCGCACCCAACACTTACCAGTCCCAACAGGTGCTCTCTTTCCCTCTCCCTCCGCTCTGCACTCCTCTGCCCCCGCACCCAACACTTACCAGTCCCAACAGGTGCTCTCTTTCCTTCTCCCTCCGCTCTGCACTCCTCTGCCCCCGCACCCAACACTTACCAGTCCCAACAGGCGCTCTCTTTCCCTCTCGCTCCGCTCTGCACTCCTCTGCCCCCGCACCCAACACTTACCAGTCCCAACAGGCGCTCTCTTTCCCTCTCCCTCCGCTCTGCACTCCTCTGCCCCCGCACCCAACATTTACCAGTCCCAACAGGCCCTCTCTTTCCCTCTCCCTCCGCTCTGCACTCCTCTGCCCCCGCACCCAACACTTACCAGTCCCAACAGGTGCTCTCTTTCCTTCTCCCTCCGCTCTGCACTCCTCTGCCCCCGCACCCAACACTTACCAGTCCCAACAGGCGCTCTCTTTCCCTCTCCCTCCGCTCTGCACTCCTCTGCCCCCGCACCCAACCCTTACCAGTCCCAACAGGCCCTCTCTTTCCCTCTCCCTCCGCTCTGCACTCCTCTGCCCCCGCACCCAACATTTACCAGTCCCAACAGGCCCTCTCTTTCCCTCTCCCTCCGCTCTGCACTCCTCTGCCCCCGCACACAACACTTACCAGTCCCAACAGGTGCTCTCTTTCCTTCTCCCTCCGCTCTGCACTCCTCTGCCCCCGCACCCAACACTTACCAGTCCCAACAGGCGCTCTCTTTCCCTCTCCCTCCGCTCTGCACTCCTCTGCCCCCGCACCCAACCCTTACCAGTCTCAACAGGCCCTCTCTTTCCCTCTCCCTCCGCTCTGCACTCCTCTGCCCCCGCACCCAACCCTTACCAGTCCCAACAGGCCCTCTCTTTCCCTCTCCCTCCGCTCTGCACTCCTCTGCCCCCGCACCCAACACTTACCAGTCCCAACAGGCCCTCTCTTTCCCTCTCCCTCCGCTCTGCACTCCTCTGCCCCCGCACCCAACACTTACCAGTCCCAACAGGTGCTCTCTTTCCTTCTCCCTCCGCTCTGCACTCCTCTGCCCCCGCACCCAACACTTACCAGTCCCAACAGGCGCTCTCTTTCCCTCTCCCTCCGCTCTGCACTCCTCTGCCCCCGCACCCAACACTTACCAGTCCCAACAGGCGCTCTCTTTCCCTCTCCCTCCGCTCTGCACTCCTCTGCCCCCGCACCCAACATTTACCAGTCCCAACAGGCCCTCTCTTTCCCTCTCCCTCCGCTCTGCACTCCTCTGCCCCCGCACCCAACACTTACCAGTCCCAACAGGTGCTCTCTTTCCTTCTCCCTCCGCTCTGCACTCCTCTGCCCCCGCACCCAACACTTACCAGTCCCAACAGGCGCTCTCTTTCCCTCTCCCTCCGCTCTGCACTCCTCTGCCCCCGCACCCAACCCTTACCAGTCCCAACAGGCCCTCTCTTTCCCTCTCCCTCCACTCTGCACTCCTCTGCCCCCGCACCCAACCCTTACCAGTCCCAACAGGCCCTCTCTTTCCCTCTCCCTCCGCTCTGCACTCCTCTGCCCCCGCACCCAACACTTACCAGTCCCAACAGGCCCTCTCTTTCCCTCTCCCTCCGCTCTGCACTCCTCTGCCCCCGCACCCAACACTTACCAGTCCCAACAGGCCCTCTCTTTCCCTCTCCCTCCGCTCTGCACTCCTCTGCCCCCGCACCCAACCCTTACCAGTCCCAACAGGCCCTCTCTTTCCCTCTCCCTCCGCTCTGCACTCCTCTGCCCCCGCACACAACACTTACCAGTCCCAACAGGTGCTCTCTTTCCTTCTCCCTCCGCTCTGCACTCCTCTGCCCCCGCACCCAACACTTACCAGTCCCAACAGGCGCTCTCTTTCCCTCTCCCTCCGCTCTGCACTCCTCTGCCCCCGCACCCAACCCTTACCAGTCTCAACAGGCCCTCTCTTTCCCTCTCCCTCCGCTCTGCACTCCTCTGCCCCCGCACCCAACCCTTACCAGTCCCAACAGGCCCTCTCTTTCCCTCTCCCTCCGCTCTGCACTCCTCTGCCCCCGCACCCAACACTTACCAGTCCCAACAGGCCCTCTCTTTCCCTCTCCCTCCGCTCTGCACTCCTCTGCCCCCGCACCCAACACTTACCAGTCCCAACAGGTGCTCTCTTTCCTTCTCCCTCCGCTCTGCACTCCTCTGCCCCCGCACCCAACACTTACCAGTCCCAACAGGCGCTCTCTTTCCCTCTCCCTCCGCTCTGCACTCCTCTGCCCCCGCACCCAACACTTACCAGTCCCAACAGGCGCTCTCTTTCCCTCTCCCTCCGCTCTGCACTCCTCTGCCCCCGCACCCAACATTTACCAGTCCCAACAGGCCCTCTCTTTCCCTCTCCCTCCGCTCTGCACTCCTCTGCCCCCGCACCCAACACTTACCAGTCCCAACAGGTGCTCTCTTTCCTTCTCCCTCCGCTCTGCACTCCTCTGCCCCCGCACCCAACACTTACCAGTCCCAACAGGCGCTCTCTTTCCCTCTCCCTCCGCTCTGCACTCCTCTGCCCCCGCACCCAACCCTTACCAGTCCCAACAGGCCCTCTCTTTCCCTCTCCCTCCACTCTGCACTCCTCTGCCCCCGCACCCAACCCTTACCAGTCCCAACAGGCCCTCTCTTTCCCTCTCCCTCCGCTCTGCACTCCTCTGCCCCCGCACCCAACACTTACCAGTCCCAACAGGCCCTCTCTTTCCCTCTCCCTCCGCTCTGCACTCCTCTGCCCCCGCACCCAACACTTACCAGTCCCAACAGGCTCCCTCTCTTTCCCTCTCCCTCCACTCTGCACTCCTCTGCCCCCGCACCCAACCCTTACCAGTCCCAACAGGCCTCTCTCTTTCCCTCTCCCTCCACTCTGCACTCCTCTGCCCCCGCACCCAACACTTACCAGTCCCAACAGGCGCTCTCTTTCCCTCTCCCTCCGCTCTGCACTCCTCTGCCCCCGCACCCAACACTTACCAGTCCCAACAGGCGCTCTCTTTCCCTCTCCCTCCGCTCTGCACTCCTCTGCCCCCGCACCCAACCCTTACCAGTCCCAACAGGCGCTCTCTTTCCCTCTCCCTCCGCTCTGCACTCCTCTGCCCCCGCACCCAACACTTACCAGTCCCAACAGGCGCTCTCTTTCCCTCTCCCTCTGCTCTGCACTCCTCTGCCCCCGCACCCAACACTTACCAGTCCCAACAGGCGCTCTCTTTCCCTCTCCCTCCGCTCTGCACTCCTCTGCCCCCGCACCCAACCCTTACCAGTCCCAACAGGCCCTCTCTTTCCCTCTCCCTCCGCTCTGCACTCCTCTGCCCCTGCACCCAACACTTACCAGTCCCAACAGGCGCTCTCTTTCCCTCTCCCTCCGCTCTGCACTCCTCTGCCCCCGCACCCAACACTTACCAGTCCCAACAGGCCCTCTCTTTCCCTCTCCCTCCGCTCTGCACTCCTCTGCCCCCGCACCCAACCCTTACCAGTCCCAACAGGCCCTCTCTTTCCCTCTCCCTCCGCTCTGCACTCCTCTGCCCCCGCACCCAACACTTACCAGTCCCAACAGGTGCTCTCTTTCCCTCTCCCTCCGCTCTGCACTCCTCTGCCCCCGCACCCAACACTTACCAGTCCCAACAGGCGCTCTCTTTCCCTCTCCCTCCGCTCTGCACTCCTCTGCCCCCGCACCCAACCCTTACCAGTCCCAACAGGCGCTCTCTTTCCCTCTCCCTCTGCTCTGCACTCCTCTGCCCCCGCACCCAACCCTTACCAGTCCCAACAGGCGCTCTCTTTCCCTCTCCCTCTGCTCTGCACTCCTCTGCCCCCGCACCCAACCCTTACCAGTCCCAACAGGCGCTCTCTTTCCCTCTCCCTCTGCTCTGCACTCCTCTGCCCCCGCACCCAACCCTTACCAGTCCCAACAGGCGCTCTCTTTCCCTCTCTCTCTCAGAAAACCCAGAGAGATGAGGAAGGAATGTGCTTTTAACATCTGTCTGTGAAGTAACAAATGTATTTTAGCTAATGCTGTTATCCAAAGATGACTGTGCGCTCAGGATAAATCCAATGCTTTTTCAATGAGTGTCCAATGAGTGTTTCTGTGAGAGGGCACTTGAGGATGCATATATGACTCTTTAAAGTCAGTGGGATCTATAGTGCTTCACTTATTGTATCTGTATCTTACCCAGAATGCAACAGTGAAGGTCACACCCTCTCCCTTTCTCCATAGTTACGGCTCAGTTCAATCAAAGCCACATATTAATGCAGAAGCATGAAACATCTTTTTCCTTAACGTCAAAACAAAATAATCACAGAATACATTTGCAAAATATAGAAATTAATATGTGGACTCCTCTCACAGTTATTGGTTTCAGTAGAATATGTTTTTGCTTTGCTCTGGCAACTTTGATTGCATCACGCCTTTGTTTGTACCATGTAACCTTCAAGTGTCACATGGCAGTAGTTGTTACTCGTCACGCTGCTCTCAGGCGATATATCCTCAGTCATTTACATCTCCTGATGTCTCATATCACTGCCATAACCTGGGTTAACACTTTCTAACACAATTTAATGCTGATCTTAATTAGAAATGTGTGTTTTAGTTGAGGCCCAAGGTCTCTGTGGTGAATCCAATATCAACTTTACTCAACTCTGTTATTCTGCTCACTGCTGCTCAGTGTAAAGAAGCGAATCATTCTTCTCCCATAGAGATACATTAGATGGATAGACCTGTTCAGTACACCGACAGCCACACTCAGTTTAACTCGCAGGCTGCAGCTCTGCTCCGTATAACACCACACAAATTCCATGTAGCGATTACAAATGGTGACATACTTAGCATTACTGAAATGAATGTGCCACAGATCGATATCAGACGACTTTCAAACAGCTCAATTTTACACTTTCTGCAGGCAACAGATGGAACTAGCTGATAGTGTTGCCAGAGGCTCCAACGTAGAGCAGCAAGTTGAAAACAGGGCCCTTTGGTTATGGTTCTGAGAGAGGGGTGAAAAAATGTACCCTTTTCACAACTATTGAGCTAAACTGAGCTGAGTAGAACTGCAGGCCTGGTTACTCATCCACGGACCATAGTTGCGTGCCGGAAAGGACAATATGAAAACTAAATACCTGAGCCTGAGCCAGAATATGGTCCGGGTCGGCACAATAGTGTGAAAAGGATGATACTGTACTACAGTGCTTATCTTCTTAACCGGACCCTGGTCGCCTAAACCCAAATCGGATTATTAGAATAGAGTCATTAATTGCAAATGAGCTTCTGCTACTGTGTTGGGTACACAAAGGATTTCTACAAATGTCTAGTGCTGGGTGTTTTTGAATGTTTTACTAGACACATTGTTTTACATTCAGGATAGGTTTAGCTTCAAACTGTGTGAGAGAAAACAATCAAATGAAGTCGCAGTGTTTAAATACACCTAGAGGCACATTATATTCTCAGTGTTTAAATACACCTAGAGGCACATTATATTCTCAGTGTTTAAATACACCTAGAGGCACATTATATTCTCAGTGTTTAAATACACCTAGAGGCACATTATATTCTCAGTGTTTAAATACACCTAGAGGCACCTTATATACTCAGTGTTTAAATACACCTAGAGGCACCGTATATTCTCAGTGTTTAAATACACCTAGAGGCACCTTATATTCTCAGTGTTTAAATACACCTAGAGGCACCTTATATTCTCAGTGTTTAAATACACCTAGAGGCACATTATATTCTCAGTGTTTAAATACACCTAGAGGCACCTTATATTCTCAGTGTTTAAATACACCTAGAGGCACCTTATATTCTCAGTGTTTAAATACACCTAGAGGCACCTTATATTCTCAGTGTTTAAATACACCTAGAGGCACATTATATTCTCAGTGTTTAAATACACCTAGAGGCACCTTATATTCTCAGCGTTTAAATACACCTAGAGGCACATTATATTCTCAGTATATAAATACACCTAGAGGCACCTTATATTCTCAGTGTTTAAATACACCTAGAGGCACATTATATTCTCAGTGTTTAAATACACCTAGAGGCACATTATATTCTCAGTGTTTAAATACACCTAGAGGGACATTATATTCTCATTTACACCTAGAGGCACCTTATATTCTCAGTGTTTAAATACACATAGAGGGACATTATATTCTCATTTACACCTAGAGGAACATTATATTCTCAGTGTTTAAATACACCTAGAGGCACATTATATTCTCAGTGTTTAAATACACCTAGAGGCACCTTATATTCTCAGTGTTTAAATACACCTAGAGGCACATTATATTCTCAGTGTTTAAATACACCTAGAGGCACCTTATATTCTCAGTGTTTAAATACACCTAGAGGCACCTTATATTCTCAGTGTTTAAATACACCTAGAGGCACCTTATATTCTCAGTGTTTAAATACACCTAGAGGCACATTATATTCTCAGTGTTAAAATACACCTAGAGGCACCTTATATTCTCAGTGTTTAAATACACCTAGAGGCACCTTATATTCTCAGTGTTTAAATACACCTAGAGGCACATTATATTCTCAGTGTTTAAATACACCTAGAGGCACATTATATTCTCAGTGTTAAAATACACCTAGAGGCACCTTATATTCTCAGTGTTTAAATACACCTAGAGGCACATTATATTCTCAGTGTTTAAATACACCTAGAGGCACATTATATTTTCAGTATCAGAATGTTTAGCTCCTTCCCAGACAGGGATCAAACATGTCAGCAGAAATCTCTCAACCCATGATTGATAGGACTCTGCATCACATTGATAGGCCTGTGTATCTCAGTTTTTTTTAAATCAATCTACACCTCTCACTTATGTCAGGTTGAATCTCCTGGAACTGCAGGACTGGGGGGATTGGAGAAAGGAGCATGCCAGGCATTAAAAACCCTATGTCATTGGAGCCATTCCTGTTCCAGGATTCCTACTGAGGCATTGTGATCGCATTGCCCTGGTTAGACTGTGTGTGTGTAACCGATGTGAAATGGCTAGCTAATTAGCAGTGGTGTGCGCTAATAGCGTTTCAATCGGTGACGTCATTCGCTTTGAGACCTTGAAGTAGTGGTTCCCCTTGCTCTGCAAGGGCCACGGCTTTTGTGGAGCGATGGGTAACGATGCTTCGTGGGTGTCAGTTGTTGATGTGTGCATAGGGTCCCTGGTTCGAGCCCAGGTTGGGGCGAGGAGAGGGACGGAAGCTATACTGTTACATGTGTACAATATATATGCGTGTACGTGCATGTGTGTAACAGCGTGGCCGAGTGGAGACGGAGCGAGAGATAAGGATTTTTTAAACAAGTCAGGGCACATCTGGTTTTGATTGGTGGGGAAAAAAAGGCCCGCAACTGTGTTCTGAGAACTGGCAGTGCCTCTACAACTCAACCCAGGACAGCACACTACAACACTGGAAAACAGACAGGGAGAACTGAATAACACTGCCCCCCACCACCCCTTATACCCTGAGTAATATAATAATAATTTACATAACCCACATATGTTTCCAAGTACTGTATACATGACTTCCTCCCTTCCCACTATGCTATGGGAGAGGGCAATGAGGTAGATATCCTGGTACAAGCTAGGACATCTAGTCCCATACCATGGCAGTTCTGTGTTTTAGGGAGAATAGTACCCTGGGGGCAAATTAATGTCTCAATGTCTGTCTGTTTGCTCCTTGTCTTGTCACCTCAGAAGTATTGAAGAGGCAGAGAAATTGCGAGAGGTAGCACTGGAAAGCAGTTGTCGGTGAACACCCCCCTGAGGCTGCTAAAATCAGCTATTCTCCATCTGTTTGATCAGAGAGGGGGTGGAGAGGGGGTGGAGAAGGGGTGGAGAGGGGGTGGAGAAGGGGTGGAGAGGGGGTGGAGAAGGGGTGGAGAAGGGGTGGAGAAGGGGATGGCAGGTCACAGATTGAACGTGACAGAGAAGCCCTCCTCTGGCTAGAGAGGAGAATACTGCAATTAAAAGTGGCGCTGTGGTTAACACCAGCAGACGCCAGCAGCCCCTGCAGCCTGACCAACCTGCCTATTCTCATTCAGCCCATACTGTAGTTTTGGAGCGCAGACAGCATTAAGGTCTGTCTGCCGGTATGAGTGTGAATGTAGCCTTAGCCGCTTCAGGAGATAACCTTCCTCGTTAAGCGATTGTCTTCATGGTTGAGGCAAGGTCTGTCACCTCTGTGAATATAGCTCAGATTGAGATGGAGTGTGTGTGTGTGTATGTGTTTGCCCTTGTGAACCTACTTTTATACACAGGGAGTATGTGACTCTATCTATACCTGCGGTTTAGAGGCACTATGGGTCCTGTTCTTCTGCCCAGGGATGTTCTGAAGGGAGTGTTTGGTTGAGAGGGACTATGAGTCCTGTTCTAACCAGGACTTCTGAAGGGAGTGTTTGGTTGAGAGGCACTATGAGTCCTGTTCTAACCAGGACTGTTCTGAAGGGAGTGTTTGGTTGAGAGGGACTATGAGTCCTGTTCTAACCAGGGCTGTTCTGAAGGGAGTGTTTGATTGAGAGGGACTATGAGTCCTGTTCTATCCAGGGCATAGCTATGGAACGTACAGACCTCGTTCTACCAAGTAACGCACAGTGATCTGTTTCCACCCAATCCCTTTCTGATGGGCTTTCACAAGCCGCCAATAATCCACAGGCAATGGCAAGGATACATTTTCTCTAACACTAAAAATAATGTACTTGCAAACAGCGGGAGGAAGCTGGGACTAAGCAGAAATTAAGTTTTGCAGAGCAGCGTTTGAGGGGATTGTTCATAGAAAACACAGGAGAGAACATCCATTTGCATGCCATTTTCCAACGCACAGGATAGGCTACAGAACTTAAATGCACAATGCTGTTTTCACTTCCACATTGCATGGAAAATTGCTTTAGTAAATAAGGTGCTGAATAGGAACGGCAGGAGTTCCGGTTGTGAATTTACTACAGTGTATTTATGGCCTCTTCGTGCAGTGTACTGTGTGTAACACTTCATGCTTCTTTAAGTTATAGTTATGTGCTGTGCTGTGACGGCAGTATTATAGAGCATTAATATTCAAATGGCATTGTAATGAGAGACAGAGAGAGAGAGAGAGAGACAGAGAGAGAGACAGAGAGAGAGAGAGAGAGAGAGAGAGAGACAGAGAGAGAGAGAGAGAGACAGAGAGAGAGAGAGAGAGAGAGAGAGAGAGAGAGAGAGAGAGAGAGAGAGAGAGAGAGAGAGAGAGAGAGAGAGAGAGAGAGAGAGAGAGAGAGAGAGAGAGAGAGAGAGAGAGAGAGAGAGAGAGAGAGAGAGAGAGAGAGAGAGAGAGAGAGAGAGAGAGAGAGAGAGAGAGAGAGAGAGAGAGAGAGAGAGAGAGAGAGAGAGAGAGAGAGAGAGAGAGAGAGAGAGAGAGAGAGAGAGAGAGAGAGAGAGAGAGAGAGAGAGAGAGAGAGAGAGAGAGAGAGAGAGAGAGAGAGAGGTAAAGAGCGAGATGGGGGAGAGAGAGAGAGAGAGAGAGAAAGAGCGAGATGGGGAGAGAGAGAGAGAGAGAGAGAGAGAGAGAGAGAGAGAGAGAGAGAGAGAGAGAGAGAGAGAGAGAGAGAGAGAGAGAGAGAGAGAGAGAGAGAGAGAGAGAGAGAGAGAGAGAGAGAGAGAGAGAGAGAGAGAGAGAGAGAGAGAGAGAGAGAGAGAGAGAGAGAGAGAGAGAGAGAGAGAGAGAGAGAGAGAGAGAGAGAGAGAGAGAGAGAGAGAGAGAGAGAGAGAGAGAGAGAGAGAGAGAGAGAGAGAGAGAGAGAGAGAGAGAGAGAGAGAGAGAGAGAGAGAGAGAGAGAGAGAGAGAGAGAGGTAAAGAGCGAGATGGGGGGAGAGAGAGAGAGAGAGAGAGTAAAGAGCGAGATGGGGGAGAGAGAGAGAGAGAGAGAGAGAGAGAGAGAGAGAGAGAGAGAGAGAGAGAGAGAGAGAGAGAGAGAGAGAGAGAGAGAGAGAGAGAGAGAGAGAGAGAGAGAGAGTAAAGAGCGAGATGGGGGAGAGAGAGAGAGAGAGAGAGAGAGAGAGAGAGAGAGAGAGAGAGAGAGAGAGAGAGAGCGAGATGAGAGAGAGAGAAGTAAAGAGCGAGATGAGAGAGAGAGAGAGAGAGAGAGAGAGAGAGAGAGAGAGAGAGAGAGAGAGAGAGAGAGAGAGAGAGAGAGAGAGAGAGAGAGAGAGAGAGAGAGAAAAGAGCGAGATGGGGGGGAGAGAGAGAGAGAGAGAGAGAGAGAGAGAGAGAGAGAGAGAGAGAGAGAGAGAGAGAGAGAGAGAGAGAGAAGTAAAGAGCGAGATGGGGGAGAGAGAGAGAGAGAGAGAGAGAGAGAGAGAGAGAGAGAGAGAGAGAGAGAGAGAGAGAGAGAGAGAGAGAGAGAGAAGTAAAGAGCGAGATGGGGAGAGAGAGAGAGAGAGAGAGAGAGAGAGAGAGAGAGAGAGAGAGAGAGAGAGAGAGAGAGAGAGAGAGAGAGAGAGAGAGAGAGAGAGAGAGAGAGAGAGAGAGAGAGAGAGAGAGAGAAGTAAAGAGCGAGATGGGGGAGAGAGAGAGAGAGAGAGAGAAGTAAAGAGCGAGAGAGAGAGAGAGAGAGAGAGAGAGAGAGAGAGAGAGAGAGAGAGAGAGAGAGAGAGAGAGCGAGATGGGGAGAGAGAGAGAGAGAGAGAGAGAGAGAGAGAGAGAGAGAGAGAGAGAGAGAGAGAGAGAGAGAGAGAGAGAGAGAGAGAGAGAGAGAGAGAGAGAGAGAGAGAGAGAGAGAGAGAGCGAGATGGGGGGGAGAGAGAGAGAGAGAGAGAGAGATGGGGGGAGAGAGAGAGAGAGAGAGAGAGAGAGAGAGAGAGAGAGAGAGAGAGAGAGAGAAGTAAAGAGAGAGAGAGAGAGAGAGAGAGAGAGAGAGAGAGAGAGAGAGAGAGAGAGAGAGAGAGAGAGAGAGAGAGAGAGAGAGAGAGAGAGAGAGAGAGAGAGAGAGAGAGAGAGAGCGAGATGGGGGGGAGAGAGAGAGAGAGAGAGAGAGAGAGAGAGAGAGAGAGAGAGAGAGAGAGAGAGAGAGAGAGAGAGAGAGAGAGAGAAGTAAAGAGCGAGATGGGGAGAGAGAGAGAGAGAGAGAGAGAGAGAGAGAGAGAGAGAGAGAGAGAGAGAGAGAGAGAGAGAGAGAGAGAGAGAGAGAGAGAGAGAGAGAGAGAGAGAGAGAGAGAGAGAGAGAGAGAGAGAGAGAGAGAGAGAGAGAGAGAAGTAAAGAGCGAGATGGGGGAGAGAGAGAGAGAGAGAGAGAGAGAGAGAGAGAGAGAGAGAGAGAGAGAGAGAGAGAGAGAGAGAGAGAGAGAGAAGTAAAGAGCGAGATGAGAGAGAGAGAGAGAGAGAGAGAGAGAGAGAGAGAGAGAGAGAGAGAGAGGGAGAGAGAGAGAGAGAGAGAGAGAGAGAGAGAGAGAGAGCGAGATGGGGGAGAGAGAGAGAGAGAGAGAGAGAGAAGTAAAGAGCGAGATGGGGGAGAGAGAGAGAGAGAGAGAGAGAGAGAGAGAGAGAGAGAGAGAGAGAGAGAGAGAGAGCGAGATGGGGGGAGAGAGAGAGAGAGAGAGAGAGAGAGAGAGAGAGAGAGAGAGAGAGAGAGAGAGAGAG